>NC_056734.1:620639586-620824586 GCF_019279795.1 Protopterus annectens | reverse complement strand
TTCTCAGCTGGGGTGCCTTTTGTGTGAAGTCTGCATGTCCACCCTGCATTTGTGTGGGTTTCCTCCGGGTGCTCCGGTTTCCTTCCACGGTACAAAGACATGCATCTGGAGCATTTCTCCCCAGGCCTCCACTGAAAATTGGCTCATTCCAAGTTGGATGTTCCCAGTAAACAAATGTTAAATAATAAATAATAAATAAAATCTCGAGCCAAGGTTTACACCGTTGAGTGACTAGCTGTGCCATGCTACTATGGCCAATTTAGAGTATATATATATATATATATATATATATATATATATATATATATATATATATACAGTATATATGCATGTATGTGTGTGTGTGTATGTGTAAAGGAAAAGTGGTGTAGCGGTTCCCAGAATTATTTACCAATACGTTGGGGGAGTCTAATATATGATCCCACTTGATTGATGCAAGTTGATTATTCAGGAAATCCCATTTGCCGTGTGAAAAATTATTAATGATGGTATCATTTTTTATTAGGTTTGTTTTTTTTTTTTTTTTTATGAGAAATGTTATTTGACTTTGGTAAAAGCAAAAAAGGACTGAACAGCATTTAGCATAGCACACTGACAAGGATGTTTTCAGGATGTTACTCTGTATGTTATTTTCCCTTGTTGGCATTTTTGTAATTTGCTCAAGATTGTTAATGTTTATAAAGTCTAGTAGTTTTTGCACCCATGTATTAGTTGAAGCATAGTTTTCGCAGTCAATGGACAGATAATTTTGGTCTCCAAGAAAAAAAATATTTTGCGTTATGGATAATGTTATACATTTATCGATGAAGAGGTTTTGTTCTTGATGTGACACAAGGTTAATCATATATACTAAATCCTCAATTGCACAACAGCAGGGTAGGGAAAATTCCCTTACCCTGTTGTACCACCATCCCATTCTTGTCTCGATCTTCCTGTCTTTGGTATTGTGGCTTTTTGGCATGTAGAAGTAAACCTGTATACCTACATATACATGCTATATTATATACATATACAAAATACAAGCTTAGAAATGCACACAATACAGTGTGGTTACGTATATAATACATAGATTTTTTTATATCTGTAAAATATATGAGTATAAGATGCCACATTAAGAGGGTAACAAAAGTTTCTTAAATGTATTCTGTTATTCATGGTATGGTATGGTAGATTACCCAACCATTGTTATGTTAGCAGTTGTAGGTAGATTTAGTAAAGGGCTGCTATTTAAGTTCATCTTTGTAGTTGCAGTGGCGGATCCAGGAATTTGTAAAAAGGGGGAGGGTGCAGTCTGGTTAGTTGACTACCAGGGTAGAAGCGGGAAAGTGGGACACTAGGTTTGGTGGTTGTGAAAAGATCACCTTAAGAAGCTCTGACATGTGGAAAGACATCAGTTTACATTCAGTTGCACATGATTTTGCTGTGGATATGGTAATAGAAATAGGTCATTCCTGTGCAACACACAGCACATGTACATATATTACAAGTAATTTCAATGCATGCCTGGAGATGATGAATGGTTGCCCATACCAAGTCACATTCTCCTTTCATGTTATAGCAGTCATATGCACTTTTATAAACTTGGAAAGAACCCCTCTGAAGGTGGAAATAACCACAGTGAAATCTATATTACTGTTATGCAACATAAATATGTACCACAGGAACAGATGTTTGGATAAATTAGTAAAAGCTTCATTTAATGGATGTACCAAATAATTAAACTCCTAATACTTTACTAAACAGACCATAATATTTTTGGATTGTTTACTATTCTTTCTATAGCTTTAAGAACAATTACATTTCTTTTATTAGACATATATTGTTCATTTTTCTTAATCTGACATAAGCCATAACATGATAGCAAGAAATTCTGCTGAGCACATCACTGTAACATGGTTTTAGACCAGTGATAACTCACCCCTCCCTACCAGGATTTAATGAATGTGTGCGTGTGTGTGTGTGTGTGTGTGTGTGTGTGTGTGTGTGTGTGTGTGTGTGTGTGTGTGTGTGTGTGTGTCTGTGTGTGGTGGGGGTACTGATATTAATGGGAGGGACCTATTCATCCCTATTCCCATATACTGCACTCTGAAGCTCTAGAAGACCTGTGTGAGAGGTAAGTGTAAACTCTTGGAGAATCACAATAATAAAACCACAAAAGTTTGTTATAGGTTCATAGGTGTTTACTAGGCCAACAACCATAAGGAACTTTTTAAGCCTAGCCATGCCATGTATCCCAAATCTCTGACAAGTTCTGATACCCCTGATAAGTGCAAGCAGGGGTTTGGGAGATGAAACATTTACAAGCAGGGGCCTGGGAGATGAACCATTTACAGGATGCCTGTGTCCATCAGAGACATAGGTACCAAACCAGTGATGAATTTCCTGTTCTGCATCCAATTGTCCAAGTTGCACTTGAATTTGGTTAGGGGTAAACTCTGCTTCAAATAGATGGGGAACCTGTTCTATAAACAGGGTAGTCTCTGAGATACATACCTGTCTCTCCAGCAGGACCTGTTTATATCATAGGCAAGGTTTAACTCTTTAGAACCTTTAGAATGGATAATTCTGTTGATGTTTCTTTTGTGGATATGCAGGAGGTCCATCAGAGTAGGGTCTGACAGTGCTCTGTATGCCAGGCATAGATCTCCACTAAAAAAAAATAAAAAATAAAAAAAATATATTTCTTCAATTCATGAAGTTCTTACTGGGAGTGAGGATCAAACTTTGTACTTTGCACATGGGAGGAGAACACCTTAACCATTATGCCAATTTATCTTGCTGCTTGGCTATTATTTCTGTTTGCACATTGGCAAAGAAACAGTCATATTAAATATTTAAGGATGGGGTATTCAGAATGTTAAGTTGTCAATCTCGCCTTCATTCTTGCTGGATGGGTTCGGAGCCGATCCTCGGCTCCGACTCGGTACTTGCTTTAGCTTGAGAACTCCTTTTACCAGCTCGAGGCAACCCTATATCCCATGATGCAAGGCGGAACTACCTCAGATCTCGTTTGCCGCTTAGCGAAAGAGGTCTCCTTTGCCAGCTGAGGTAAGTTGATATTGTCAAAAAGCTTAGTCAGGGATTTATTTCTCCCTTATTCCCCTTTTTATAGTGTGTAGTGTTTCTATAGCCCACCCTATTTCCCTTATACTTAAAAAGTTTTAAATTCTTTTTATAATTGTAAAAGAGTTTTAAGTTAGGCCTAGACCCCATTACTTAATCCCTACCTGTGTGTCTGTGTGTTTGGGGATTAATTGTGTGATTGTTGGGGTGTGTGTGTGACTTTCTTCCTCTAGGACTATGTCTAAGGAAGGCAAGGTCTCAGGCTTCAAGAAGTGTGACTCGTGCTGTCAGAAAATGTCTCTGACAGACGGTCACACTTCTTGTGTTTACTGCCTGGGGCCTTTGCACCTGCAGGACTCCTGTGCTTTGTGTCACTCTTTTAGCCAGAGAGTCCTGCAGGAAAGGAGGAATAAATTGATCCTCTATGGCTTACTTAAGCCAGAAGGTTCTCCCTCTAAATCAGGGTCCAGTAAACCTTCTAAGCCTCCGAAGGTTCAGGCTACAGTATCTAAGCCTCCTCCGGTGGCTCCGGCTCCGTCGGAGCCGAGATCGGCTCCGGCTGGAGCCGATCTTTCTGTTTCTAAGTTAGTGGGTTCGGCACCGATTGGTTCAGACACCCGATCTACTGTGGCCGTGTCGGCTCCGGCTGGAGACGACACCTTATCCAGCATCAGAGCCGAGAAACCTTCGGCTCCATCTGGAATTCAGGGGACTTCGGCTCCGATGACTTCGTCCCGAAAGAGATCTCGGTCCCCTTCGTTAGAGAGTATCCACTTGGCTCCGGGGTCTCCTCTTTTGTCGGAGCGGAGCCATCGGAGCCGATCTTCGAGATCTTCCAGGCTGTCTGACCACGACTTAGAGAGGGTGGTAAGCAGGCTGTTAAAGTCACAGGCACTGGCCCAAATGCTCCATAGCCCGTCTCAGCAGACTTCGGCTATTGCTTCACCCCTTGAACTTCCTCCTCCGACTCCCCACCAGAGTTCGGAGCGGGAGCTTCGGGACAGCGACTGTTTGGCCGAGCCGATACATCCTTCGGCTCCGTCGCCTTCGGCTCCGATCTCCTCCTTGAGACCTTCCTTGGAGGGATCCGGTCGTCGAAGTTTCCTGGTCGGCTCCGAGGGGGCTAGTGGCATCGGACCCTTGTCCGACCCCGCTCTCCCTCTCGGGGCTTCGGCTTTGGTAAGCTCAGCACCGACATCGGCCTCGGAGCCTTCCTTCTCAGTGGAGCCGGGAATTCCTGTGTCCTCGGAACGGGGATATTCCGGTCTCCCGGGGAGGGGAGCCTTTGAGGTGATGAGGAGTGTCCTGGCACCTGAGCCAGGTCAACGGTCCATCCCTCTAGCTCCTCCCTCTTCGGTGCCTGTAGACACCTCTTGCCAGCCTTTTGCTCTCAGGCCCAGGGATTCATCGCCCCAGGTTTCCCCATTGGGAATTTCCTCCTCTTCCGAAGTTTCTCCTGATCCTGCAGGTGAACCCCCTCGGAAGAGGACGTGTAAGAGGAAACACACAGACTCCCTGAGTCTACTACATCTGATACCGACTTAGATGAGTCGGAGGGTTCCCACGATCCCCTCTGAGGATGTCTCCTTTTCAGACATCCTTGAGCTCCTCAAACAGAGGGGGAATTGGCCATCCATTGATCCCTCCGAGGATGAGTCGGTATACCTGGAGGCTTTTGGATCCCGACCCTCCACCTCCTGGGTGTCTCCGCCTTTCGACCCACTTATGCAGGTAGTGGCTCGGAAGGAGTGGGCAGCTCCAGATTCTGTGGAACCTGTCCCCAGGAGACCATCCAAGTTTATTACGCCCCTACGGACAAACAGTTTCTTTCCAAGAGCGTCTCTGTGGATGCTATGGTGGTGGCGGCGGCCACTTAGAAGGAACTTGCGGATCCTTCAGTACCTGTCCATCCTCCTAACAAGGATTCTAGGACCATGGACAGGTATGGAAAGCGGATGTTTTCTTCAGCGACCTTTGCTATGCTTCGCTGAACTACCTTTGTCACTTCACCAGGCTTCAAAGAGATATTCTCAAGGAACTAGGTGAAGTGGTCCAGGATCCTTCTGCTGCTGGGGCTCAAGAAAAGATTGCCTCACAGCTAGCAATCCTGAATTCCTTATCCAACTCCTCCATGCGGCTCATATCCTATGCGGCCGATGGAGCGAGCAGGGCCGCAGGCACAGGAGTGGCTCTTAGACGCCAAGCCTGGATGCGGCTTTGTAATTTTGCGGACCCCTTTAAGGCGCCCTTCACCAATACCCCCTTTGATGGTTCGGCTTTGTTCGGACCTCAGGTGAAGGATACCTTGACCAGGTGTGAGCAGGACGGTAAAACTCTTTCTGCCGTTGGAGTCCATTTTTCCACCCCTTCTAGACCATATCCCAAGGGTCAGAAGGGAGGGAAGATGTGGTTCCGCAGCCCAAGGAGCTACACCGGACACACGTGGTCAGTTTACCCCAGAGGCAGAGGGGTAACAATAATAGATGCCGCCCTAGAGGCAGGGGGGGGTCTTCAGAACCAGGGCAACAGGGACTCTCTTCCTGAGAAGCCCTTTCAGCACCCCTGAGGTGTTGCCCGACTGTCCACCCTTGGAGGCAGTCGGGGGAAGGATTTCGCTGTACCCAGTAGCCTGGCATTCCCTCTCACAAGATATGTGGGTACAGTCGATCATATCCGAGGGTTACAAAATCCCTTCGAAGGTATCCCACCTCAACAATCCCTTCCAGACATCTCACCCGGTCAGAGGGATTTGGCAGAACAGGAGGTTGCAAAGCTCCTAGAAAAAAGAGCCGTCCAGACTGTTCCGCAGACCAAGTAGGATCCGTGTCTACTGAGATTCTTTTGGTCCCCAAAAGGACGGGAGATTGGAGACCAATATTAGACCTGAGCAGTCTAAACAGATTTGTCAAGAAGGCAAGATTCCGGATGGTCACGCTTCAGTCCATTCTGCCCTTTCTGGGCAAGGACAACTGGATGTGCTCTATAGACCTTCAGGACGCTGTACTATCACATAAAGATTCACAGGTGCTCCAGAAGGTTTCTCCGCTTCGCTAGGGACCAGTCATTACCAATTCAGAGCCCTGCCCTTTGGCCTCACTTCAGCCCCCAGAGTGTTTACCAAATGCATGGCAGTGGTCACAGCTCATCTGAGACGTCAAGGATTCCAGGTGTTTCCGTATTTGGACGACTGGCTCCTCTCCGCCACCACCAGGTGTCAGCTTCTTCAGACCAGAGACTACACTCTGCAGCTTTGCAGGAGTTTGGGAATTTCAGTAAATTTCGAAAAATCTTCTCTGCGGCCTTGCCAATCTATCACCTTTATAGGCGCAGAATTAAACACCGTCAAAATGTTAGCCAGGCTAACAGATCAAAGAATTCTGGACATCCAAAAATTCATTCGGATTCTATTGCAGAGCAGCAAGGCCAAAGCCAGATTGATACTAAAGGTTCTAGGTCTTATGGCTGCGGCCATTGTTCTTCTACCACTGGCTCGCTTCCACATGCGTCTTCTGCAGTGGATGTTATTCACTCAGTGGTCTTACCACAGTCTTCTGATGAGGCACGAAATCTTAGTCACACAATCGTGCAGAACTCATCTGAACTGGTGGATATCTTCCCCTCTTCTTCATCAGGGCCGACTCTTTGTTCTCCCTCCTCCAGTTGCCACAGTTACTACGGATGCCTCTCTGATCGGGTGGGGGGGGGCATTATCAGGGCAGGATGGTCCACGGGACGTGGCAACCCACAGAATACCATCTGCACATCAATGTCCTGGAGATGAGAGCGGTGCTTTTAACGTTGCAAGCCCTCAACGACTTTCTTCCCACGGGGACTATTGCAGTACAAACGGACAACATGTCCGTGGTCTGGTACATCAACAAGCAGGGCGGGACCAGGTCCTATCCGTTGTGTCGACAAGCTCTCAGACTTTGGCAATGGGCAATCTCCTCTCATCGGTTTCTGATAGCAACGCACATCCCGGCAGGTCCAACCTCTTGGCGGACAGGCTGAGCAGATCCATTCTGATGCCTCACGAGTGGTCTCTCAATCAATCTGTAGTGGATCAGATTTTTCTGAAGTGGGGCACACCTTGTTGCGATCTTTTGCTACACCCCAAAACAACAAGTGCCCCGATTTTTCACCCTCTTTCCCCTACCAGGCCAACCCCTGAGAGACTCTCTAACCCAGGATTGGCCCCGGGGACTTCTGTATGCTTTTCCTCCCTTTCCCTTGATTCCACAAGTCATTCAGAAAGCCACCGTTTTGAGGGCCAAGTTGATTCTCATTGCCCCTTACTGGCCTCGACAAATTTGGTTTCCGTCTCTGCATCGTCACCTCCTGGTGCAGCCCTGGCATCTGGACCCAGTTCCGGATCTCTTGATCCACCAGTCGGGTCAACAGCACCGGGCCATTCATTCTCTCAACCTCACTGCTTGGTTGCTCCACTTCCTTCCCTAGCCAGGCTTCTGATGATCTCTGATTCTGTCAGAGACATCTTAGTGTCTTCTTTAAAGTCGTCCACCAGAACTGTTTATGCTAGCAAGTGGCGACGTTTTTCTATTTGGGCAAATTCCAGAAATATTGATCCCTTTACTGCTCCTGTGCATTCTGTTTTAGATTTCCTGGCTGAGATTTTTCAGTCAGGATCTTCTTCATCTACAGTTAAAGTTCAACTGGCTGCTATTTCCAAGTATCATGTTGGCTTGCATGATAATAACATTATGTCTCATAGATTATGCAAGGCCTTTCTGAGAGGAGTTTTTCTCCTAAAGCCGCCGATAAAGCATCCTCCTCCGCAATGGGATCTAAATTTAATGTTGGCATCCTTGATGTTACCTCCCTTCGAACCGTCTGCTTCATGTTCTTTGAAACTATTGACCTGGAAAACTATATTTTTACTGGCTGTAACTTCAGCAAGAAGGGTTTCCGAGATTCAAGCTCTCTGCATCCGTTCCCCTTACTTGGTTTTTCATAAGGACAGGGTATCCTTAAGAATGAACCCATCCTTTCTTCCCAAAGTTGTGTTTCAAACCAATATGAATCAATCCATAGATCTACCAGTCTTTTTCCCAAACTATTCTGACAGAGCTGAACAAAAGCTTCATTTTTTGGATGTCCATCATCAGCTCAGGTACTATTTGTATAGAACGAAACAATTCAGGAAATCGGACCAATTATTTGTCTCCTATGCAGAAAACAGGATAGGTCTCCCAGTGTCTAAAGTGACCTTATCCAGATGGTTGTCTTCCACCATTTCTTATGTGTACTCTCTCAGAGGCAAGCAACTACCTTCTAAACCGAAAGCACACTCAACCAGGAGTCTATCCACTTCTGCAGCTTTTCAGGATAGACTACCCATTGATACCATTTGTGCAGCAGCTACTTGGGCCACTCCTCATACCTTTGTATCTCATTACAAGTTAGACTTGGCCTCCAGAGACAGGGCCAGTTTTGGTTCCACAGTTCTCAAGAGTCTGTTCCATTGAGCCACCCAGGATACAGGTGCTAGGGACGCGGTCCCATCCAGCAAGAATGAAGGCGAGTTTGACAACTTAACATTTAGAAGTTATGTACCTACCATAATGTTCCATGTTAGTTGTCTTCTCTCGCCTTCTTTCTTGCGTCCCTCCCTCCTTCCCCCTGGCCTGGACAGATCTTGAAGAGTTCCTATCAGGTTGTTTCCTCCTGAGTTTTACATTAGAGGACTCTTTATTATGAACTTGGGTTTCCTAAATATGTTAGGTTAGTCCTTAGCAGGGTAGGTTAGCTACCAAACGAGATCTGAGGTAGTTCCGCCTTGCATCATGGGATATAGGGTTGCCTCGTGCTGGTAAAAGGAGTTCTCAAGCTAAAGCAAGTGCCGAGTCGGAGCCGAGGATCGGCTCCGAACCCATCCAGCAAGAAAGAAGGCGAGAGAAGACAACTAACATGGAACGTTATGGTAGGTACATAACTTCTAAGTCTTTAAGCTGAACAAAATAACTTTACTCAAAACTCCTTTTGTAAGGCATGTAGTGCATGCCTGGCTACATCCATGACACTATATATGCTTATGAAACATTCCAAAGACTGTCACAATTTTCTCTTGGTGGTTACACACTGAAACTATTGTTGCCTCCACCTATACCTCTTAGCTGCCCATGATTTTCAGGGATGTCCCACTTTTGGTTCAAAATCTTCCTCCATCATTAAAAATACAGATTTAATTTACATCAGAAAATGCATGCTAATCCAGGCATTATTAATGGGTCAGTTTTTTGTCATCAGTATTAATATTTAAAAAAATGTCCTTGATTTGGGACCCTTCTACCTCCTTCTGGACAAGGGTGTAGCTAGCTATACTTTTGGTACTCTACTAAATACTATTTTCTCTACATTAGTTAAAGAAACCATAGCTTTTTTTAAGCCATACTATGTCCACAACTATCTAAATTAATGCTTCCAAAAGGAGTCTTGTAGATTGAAAAAAATACGTATTTCATGTTTTTACAGGGAAAGTGATGTAAAAAATTGTTAATGGTGAGAGGGGTGAATTTTTCCATTTTTCAAATAACAGGTGGTTTGTGGGGGCAGCAATAAGAGCACACAATTACATATATTCCCTACCTGTGTCCCTGCTTCTGGAAGTAAAAAACTGACACCTATGCCCCTACCCCAACCACACGAATGAACATTAAAACACGTTCAGATCAAAGCCAACACTATCCCAGGTACACCTGAAAAACATATATAGTATTTTCGCTTTTGCCTATGTAGGTATGCACTATAACTCTCAACTGTCCAGATTTTTGTAGAATGTCCACATTTTTGCCTAATAGTTTTGAATTGTTCATCATAAAATCTGTGGTTTTCTGGCAAATCACTGAGGACTGACTAAATAATGACATGGATGCTTGTCACGAGGCAAGGTGAATGCTGGGGATAAGTAGTAGCAAAGTTGATCTATAATGTGTCAAGCATATTCTTTTTTATCCCATGATCTCTGTAACAGTTTGGTCCCGCAGTTCATTGGTACCAGCGAGGGTGACAGGGTGTGGTACTGTGAAGAAATTATAATCATGCTTTCTGTTTAATGTTTAAATGCACAGCAGTCTCTTTAGGTTTAGACTTAATTCTTTAACTAACCCAGTATTTCAGCAAACAGATGTATAAAAAAATAAACACATGGATGCAAGCATAGTTTCTGTTGTCATGCTCCTTGATATAACAATGGAGGTACACCACATCTCAGTATGCTAGTACTTCACTGTGTACTGACTGGGACTTACATAAATGATGCACTGTTGTTGCAGTCATTCCCCCCAAAAAATCCAGGTTGGCAAAAATGAAGAAAATGTACCACAGCCTATGTGCTCACACCTCAGTCATCTGTTGTGCTACAGACTAGTACTATGACAATTACAGCGGTTATTAACAGAGAAGTTTAACTACTTGAACCAGAGTAGACAGCTTAATGCTTCTCAGGCCCCCACTCCCTTCAAAAGGGCTGCAAGGCAATTAAATCTGTGTAATACAGGGGTGCAGGGGTACAGTAGCCCCCTTGCTGGATGTGTGTGGCTGCCTTTCACTACTAAGGTTGTAATGCCCAACATTAGAGCTTCAATTTTTTTATACTTTAACCTTAAGCGTTTTGATGTTGAAAAAAAAAACAGTTACGAAATTTGCAAAACACTTAACAGACTTTGTCTTCATAACCTTTATAACAATACATAATAGTGTAGTGTATGTTATAATAGCTTGGTATCTACTGCAGTTACCTTTTTTTCTGCTTTCCTTGCATTTTGTGTTGTTCATAGAAGTGTGCTGTTTCTTACAAGGTATGCTGCTCCACCCCTGTATTCTCTATCTCAGTTACTTAGTAATCAGAATGTTTTAAAACTTCAGACCTAATATTTACCTCCTTTTCCTATTTACTTCCAGTCCCCTCAGCAAAAATTACATCCTGTGTCTTGGCCAGGGTTGCCAGACGTCCCTATTTGGGCGGGACTGTCCCGAGATCAGTAGCCTGATCCCGAGTCCCGCCCTGCCGGTTTAAATCCCGGCCAGCCTCCACTTTGTTTGTTTTTTTTTTGATTGACCCGTATACCTGGCATACGGGCCAATCAAAAATTGCTAAACACGGAGCTTCTTGTGTTCCGCATTAAACGCGAGAAGATCCGTGTTTAGCGATTTTTGATTGGCCCATATGCCGTATACGGCCAATCAAAATCGCTAAACACGGAGCTTCGTGTTTAATGCGGAACTGCAATGCATTAAACACGAGAAGCTCCGTGTTTATTGCAGGCAGAGTGAGCTCAGTTCTTTAATGCAGAACTGTGTTGCCGCCGAAGACCTTTTTTTTTTTTTTTTGTTTTGGTCTTCACTTTGACGTGAGACCTTTGTTTTTTTTTTGTCCCTATCTGCGTTGCTGGAAATCTGGCAACCCTGGTCTTGGCCAACCTCCAATCAACCCAAAGCTGTCTCGTTGCCCTGCACTGTGAGACCCTGCATCGGTGGAACACTAAAGTGCTTTCAGCTACACTAGTGTATGTTAGATTTGTATTTTATCCATCCTCCAAATTGAAGACTGTTTCCCCTTTCACTGTACGCATGCACACTACTGGTCCTCCCCTCCCATTTCTCTCTTCCTATAGTACTCCTAGGTCAATTACTTAAAACTACTTTCTCTTGGAAAATGTTTACCTATGTACCTGCTGCCCATACTTCTTTTATTTTTCCCTGCAGAAGTGGTGGTCCTTTTTACCACTCTGTACTAGATTAGTAGTACAACATTTGTAGTTATTAGGTAAATACTGCACCACACTGACCTGCAATTAACTTAGGTTGGTTTTCCTGTTTTCTTTTTAGCAGCTGGCTTAGTCCAGTTTGTCTGACTCTCAGCTTTGCATTACTTTGTGTCTATCCCTTCCCCCACCTTGAACCTGCACTCCTCCCCACCCACTCCTGCTTAATTACAGAGGTATCAAAAAGCCTGATGTAGAAAAGGCACCATCTTTTGACTTAGCTTTTCTGCCTTGCTTCATAGGAATCCCCAGTAGCGTGCTTGCATGCAAGTTGCCCACTGCCCTCTAGGTGGCTCCATACTATTAGTGCATCCAAGTGCCCCACCTGCCCACTAGGTGGCTCCATACTATTAGCTTTAGGGTCTCTAAATCCCTTTACCTCTTCTTCATTGAATCCCCCTAACACAGTTCTTATTCATCTCTTTGTTATTGTTCTCTCTCACACTGTGGTCCCAGTATAACCAGAGAAAGATTTCCTTATATCACTCTGCTGTAATCCCACTTATTTTTAAGCCTCTTACCTTCTTGTATATCTCAACACACTTACCTTCAGACTTCAGCACTCCACTAATTGTTCTCTTTGATCTTCTTCTTATTTTGGTTCTACCTGCTCCGTTCACCCTGCAGGCTCACTCTGTTCCCCTACCCTGACTCCAATTCTCACCCGCACCCAGGTGTCCTGCACTTATTATCACCTTGCCATTCCCCCTCATCTGACACCACTCCCACTCATCAGAATCAATTAGCATTAACCAATCACTCACAGGACCCAGCCCTATTACTCCAACTCTCTCCAGTCTCTCACTATATGCTAATTATAAACACCCCAACTCTATTTTAAACAAGCATTACTCAAATATCCCTACAATGCCTCCACATACTTTTAATAAATCTTCAAACTCAAAGTCTATTTACTGCCTAATACCCCCACTTATAATTCTCTATCTTCTCACAGCCTATAAATACCAACCCCTCCCTGGCACCCACTACTCTAGAACCCAAACCAGTACTACTAATCAGCCACATAATTCTAACCAACCACTACCCCACCTCTCATAAAACTCTTCTAATGCAAAAACTCACCATCACATCAGTGCTTCATATATTAATCCTAGAACTAAATACCACCACAAACTCTTATTAAAACTCCAGAAACTTGCTATTAGATTACTACCTAACCTCATAGTGGATGGTGACATCCACCCTAACCCAGGCCCAACCCCACCTGCTATTATCAGCCCCACAAATAACACCCATACTAGCCTACAAAACTCAAATAATGACCCCAACTCGCTCCTAGTGTGTCACCTAAACATTAGAAGTATAAACAAGAAAATTCGCTACTTACATACCCTCCTAGATGTCCACTTCCCTGATATACTATGCCTTACCGAGACCTGGCTCAAGCCTACTACCATTGATAATGAGATTATACCCCCAGGGTACAATATATTAAGACTTGATCACATCTCTAAGAAAGGAGGTGGGTAGCCATATTGTATAAATCCACTCTGGAAGTATCCAAAACTAGTACCCCAAATGCCATGTTTACTAACAATGCAGAAATACTCATCACAAAGGTCCTCAACTCAACAAACGCAAATCTATAAACATTGCATGTATCTATATTCCCCCAGGTGACAACACAAATACCTTGGAGGGTATCCTCTAATGGCTCTCCACTAACTGGCCCCAGGAAACTATTATTCTCGGGGATGTTAGTATTGACTGGAATACTTGCTCTTCAGACTTTCCCTCCACCCATATAAATTTGCATGGCTTCTCCCAGATGATATCTTCCCCAACCAGAATCAATAAGCCTAATAAAAAAGAAAGTATCCTAGACTGGATATTAATAAACAAACTACCCCAGATATATAAAACAGGCACCCTACCTGAGGACTTTAGTGATCACTTCCTGACCTATATAATCAGGAAAAGAATTGACATCCCTCAACAATCTTCCTTTAAAACCATTAGAAGTTGTAAGACCTTTATTCAAACTAAATTTCAGAATGAACTTAACACATGTGACTGGTCCAACCGATGGCTACTTCCACTAGATGAAGCGGTCTCATACTTTAACTCTACATTTCTTGCTATCCTGGATAACCATGGTCCCCCACACACTATCAGAACTAATAACAAAGTAGCACCATAGCTGTCCAATGATACAAGACAAAAAATTATTAGCAGAAACAAAGTGTGGACCTCCTGGAGAACCACAATGTCCCCAAAAGACCACCTTATATGTAAACAGGTGAGAAATGATACAAAAAGTCTATTATGCTAGACAAAAAGAATTACTGCTGTAATCTGCAACAAAAGCACCAAAATCAGCAACAAAAATTCTGCTCAGGCATAAACAAACTTCTCCACCCAGGCCAATTAAATACCCCTACGCCCTTAACTACCCTCCAACAACCTCCTAAAATTGTTGCTAACACCTTTAACACTTCCTTTACAGAAACTGTGCAATCCCTAGCCAGTAAGCTATCTCCCTATACCTCAAGTACCACCAACCCCACTCCTGATAATAAGATCCCCTTTAAGCTTGATCCAGTACCAACATCTTTTATTAAGTCCCTACTTAAAAAACTGAAACCCACCACCCTTTCAACAGACCTACTGCCTGCAGAATATCTCCAGAAAGGCTCTAATGAAATAGCATACCCCATATCAATTTTAATCAATAGAACTATCCACAAAGCATATATACCCCACATCTGGAAAATCTCCCACATTGTTCCTCTTCATAAAGGGGGAGATTCCACTGAACTTTAAAATTTTAGGCCTATAGCCATTATGTCTCCTTTGGCTAAAATAATGGAAAAATGTATCCACAAGCAAGTTCTTGCCTAGCTGAATCAAAACACTCTCCTAGCACCCACCCAGCACGGATTTAGACCTTGTCATGGTACAACCTCAGCCCTTCTCTCCTTCCCCCATACAATAAATCAAAACCATAATGACAACAAGCTCTACTCAGCCCTCTTCTTTGACCTATCCAAGGCATTTGATATAGTAAATCACCAGCTACTCAAACACATTAAAATCACTCTCCATAAATAACCTAGCAATTACCTGGTTTCATTCATTCCTAAGTGACAGACAACAAGCTGTACTATTGAAGAATAACCTATCATCCCTTTTACCAGTCACCCTTGGAGTCCCACAGGGATCTATACTAGGTCCCCTCCTATTCTCCATATTCATTAATGACCTGTACAAAGTCATCCCTGATGCAACTTGTATTCAGTATGCAGATGACTCAACCCTAATCTGTTCTGCCACCTCCCCCACTGATTTACAATCCTTGTCCCAAATCACTTTCAACAAAGTAGAGAACTGGCTCACTGGTCGCCAACTACTATTAAACCCAAATAAACCAAACTATTACTCTTCTCCCCCACTTGCAAGGTCCCCTCACCACCTCTCACTATAATATCTAACAATGGTACCATAATTTCCCCAGAACCTAATAGTAAGCTACTGCGAGTGATCATCGACAACAACCTCAAGTTTGATGCTCACATAGACAAAACTATTAAAACAGTTAATAAAAAATAGGCTCTTTATACAGGATTAAACCATTCCTAACCCCATCTGCTAGAACTGTTATTGCCTGTACACATCTGCTATCGACCCTTCCTATGCCTCACCCATCTTCGTAAACCTAAGCAAATCAAACCTCAATAAATTAACTAGGTGCTACAATAACATTGCCAGATTTGCCACAGGATCAGCTTATAGAACCCATCACTGCCTTAATCTTCAATCGTTAGACTGGCTTGAACTACCCTATCAACTGCAATATAACCAACTAATAGTTGTTTACAAAATCCTCTACCAACCAGAAAGTACACCCATACTGAAAAATATTATTACCCCCTACAGTAATCTAAAATCTCTTCGCTCTTCCAAAAAACTGCTAGTGCAAACTGTTAAAACCAACAATTCAGCTGGTGAATCACTATTCTCCAACTCTGCTGGTAAAAACTGGAACCTACTTCCTGCTGAACTCACCAGTGACCCCTCCTTATTCCAATTCAAAAAATCCCTTAGGAAATACATAAAAATGCAGTGGCTTTATTCTTGTACAAACCCTGACTAACCCCCACTCAAACATAATTCATAAATGAGAACCTCATTGCAGGAATAAAACTCTGACTCTCTGACTGTTTAAAATTCTGTGTATCACCCACCTACTGGAAAGATTTAAAGTTAACACTTCACCATGTATGATAACCACCTTTAATATATTTGTTTTCCTTTTTCAGATGAAATCTTTAACTATTTCTTTCTCAGCTACTTGCTTCCAACCTTTGCTGTGTGTATGTGAGAAAAACATGTACCTGTGTGTACATATCGTTAAACAAATCTCAGTTTTGTGATAACTCACTGTAATAATTTCACTGTATTTACACTTGTTTTTGTACATGTGGAGCTTTTCTCCCCGGGCCTCCTCTGAAAGTGGACCTGTATCCAGTCGGACGTTCACGGTTAACAAATGTAAAATAAAATAAATAAAGTTATACTCACCATAATAAGTTACTTCCAGGCAAGATTAGGGACCATTCCACAAGGGCTTTGGCTTTTTTGGTGGCTTTCTGCAAAGAGGCAGACTCTAGAAGTATTGTAGAGGCAGCAACTTGGTCCACTGTACTTCCTTTTACAAAGCAGTATAAACTGGATTCCTTTTCTAGGTCCAGAACAGGCATTGCTACAACTGTTTTTCAGGGGCTTGTGGATTCTTAATTTTTTTTTTCTCCCTTCTTAGTCTCCTATGATATAGTATTTGACCCAAATAGCCATGACCACTGCAACAGTGATCTAAATGTTGAAAACAGTACAGTTGTGTAAGTGAACTTACCAGTACGGTAGATCTTATAAAAGATCACTGTTGCAGTAGCCACCCATCCCTCTAGTACCATTATTTTAGCTGTTACTCTTTTTTTACTGCCAGGTTGTGTATATAGTTTACTATTGCGTTTGTTTGATAGCATTATCCTGGCAGAGGCTTTTGCCTCTCTTTTTCTTAGAAAAAAGCTCTGACTAAATTGGTGCCCTAAATGTCTTTATATTGGTGCTCCACTTGAGCTTTCTAGAGTTAGAGCATGTGGAAGGTGCTCTCAAGCTTTGAAAGCCAGATGGTTACTTGGGACAGGACCCAAATATCTTACGCTACTGCAACAGTGATTATTAGAACAGCTGCTTTTATGGTAAGTTTGCTTATATAACTGTACTTTTCTGAATCTCAGAGGAGATAATACACTTTACTGCACATAGATATTCTAAAACTCTCTACTGTTCCTCCTGTCTTGGAGGCTTTGGAAGATACATTTATTGTCTGCTTCTTTAATTCCAGAATCTCAACCTCCTGCCCCTAAGAAGCCAGACAGGTACTGTAATATTCTTGTAAGCCATAATAGGTTTCTATTCCAACCTTTTTCTTTTCACAAAAATGGAAGGTACTTGGAGGCCCATTACAAAGTTATCCAGTATGAAAACGTATTTAAAAGTTCCGAAATTCAAGATGTTAATGCTTCAGTTACTTTTCTTGTTGAGTCTTCCACAAGCTCTCTTGTTTACCTTGGATCTAAAGGATGCTTACTTGCATAAAAAGATTTTTAAGATTCTGTGTTTTGGTATATCCATTTTAATTTACTGCTTTGCTTTCTGGACTTTCTGAAGAGTGTCTAGCCACTGTTGTAGCATTTTGCAGACTCTAAGCCATCCATATCTATCTTCTGTCCAAATCATTTTTTACAATATTACAGTTCACCATCAATCTTGTTTAGAAATTTGGGGTTCTCTCTAAACCTAAATAAATCCCGTCAGGAACCCATTCCCTCGTATTTGTAAGATGTCTTCTGAATACATCGGGCATTCCCTTGAAGAAAGCTGAATTCTTGACAGACTATATTCTCTCTCTCTCTCTCTCTCTCTCTCTCTCTCTCAAATCTGCACATTACCTCTCCATGAGAGATTTTGAGAACCTGAGGTTCATGGCATCTACAATCCAAATGATTCTCTTTGCCCATCTCCACATGAGGAAAACTCAGTGGCACCTGAAATCAGTTTGGACACAACACTGCCATCCTTTTTCTTTTCCAATTCCTCTCTTGCCTTTTCTAAAGAAAGATTTGTTTTGGTGGATCAGTCAGATAAAAATCAGTCGTCAGGTCCCCTTTCATCTTCCTCTGCCCCCTTCAATAGGTCTCAACAGATGCCTCAGACCATGGATTGAGAGCTTGCTCAAAGGGTTTCAAGATGCAAGGAGTACAGTTCATTCAGGGAAAAAAAAAAACATACAAACATCAAATCATCAAAGAAATGAAGGTTTTTATTTTTGCTCTTCAAGCTCTCCAGTACTTGTGGACTCCTAAAACTCTTCAAATCTTCATGGACAGTACCACAGGCATGTGATTTATCAACATAAAGTGCAAAGTGAAACAAAGTCATACCACCGTTTTAGGCTTGCATTGCTTGCTTGGGGTATTGCTATTCACTAGTTGTCTGCAAACTATGCATATCCCTCCATAACTGAATTTAATGGTAGACTACTTGAGCAAATCCAAGGCAGGCCTTCACAAACTGATGTTGAACAGAGAAGTCTTCTTTCAAATTGTCCCATCACTGGGGGATTCTCCAAATAAACCTTTTTTTCCTCCACTCTGAACAATCAACTTAAACAGTTTTGTACATGAGCTCCATGCAGAGAAGCCTGTAAAATGGATGCCGTCTCCTTTCCATGGAAAGGAAAATTCCTGTATGCCTTTCTTCAGTTTTCTCCAATTCCAAAGGTCCTTCTGGAGATTCAGAAAGACAATCCAAAAATGTTGTTCGCGACCCCCTTTTGGCTCAGACAGCACTAGCTCTGCATTCTTTTTTACTTACCCAAGGGCAATGTAACCACAAGTTACCTCAGAGAATGGACTTGCTCACACAGCAAAAAGGCTGTCTAGTTCATCCACACCTAAAGACATTGAACCTCACAGAGTATGTGATAGTCTTATAATTCCTTTCAGGTACCTTTGTTCTGATAATACACTACAACTTATAAAGGAGACTAGACAACTTGCAACAAGAACGTTTTGTATTAAAGTTTCTCTGTGTGGTGCCATAGCAGAGGACAGAATTCTTACATTGCAAGGTTTAATTTCATCTTCAAATGTTTGTGTTAGCTATTCAGCTCAGGTTTAGCATACACCTCTTTCAGTGGTGTGCTTCTCAAGCCATTTCAGACTGCCTTTCAGTTAATCCTTCTTTTTGTTTTTGTTTTGATGTCAAACAATTTCTAAAAGACATTCAACATACCGGAGCTCACAGAAAATCCAATCCTGAATTATGTTCTTGAAAACTTGATTCTGCCACACTTGAACCTACTACTTCTGCAGATTTAAACATTTGCACTTAGAACATTTTATTAGTTGCTTCAGTGTTTTCCAAAAAAGGGTTCTGATCTACAAGTTCTTATGTGTATGCCCACTCTTCTGATTTTTCTGAGACAAAGTAGCTCCAAGAACTAAACTTTCTTATTCTTAACATAATTACTAAATTGTACCTAAACCAATCAATCCATCTTTAAGCATTTTTCCAATCATTAAAATAGTTGTAATAGAATCATATATTTGCTGGATATATGCAGACTACTAAAATTCTACTTGGACATGACTAAAAGCCATTAGAAAATCTGAGCAGTTATTTCCTTTGAGTGTAAAAAAAGGAAGGTGAACCAGTTTCTAAACAGAACATATATTGATGGATTTTATTCTCATTTCCTTCCGTTATTCCCTTCATGGCAAATCACTTTAAGGTCATGTTAAAGCTCATTCTACAATAGCTGTGGCTTCTGGTGTCTTTTCAAGGGTCTTAACTGTAAATCAATCTTTGAGGCAACTACTTTGTCTTTCATTCACACTTTTATCTAACATTGCCAAAGAGATTCCTTTTCTAGAGCCAGAAACGGTTTTGTTAGAGCCATCCTTCAAGGTCTTCTGGACTCCTCTTCTGTCTCATAAAACTCCCACTGCCTGAGAGCTCTCGGAGTTGTCCCATAAATTATCATTACTTCAACACTAATTTAATGCTGAACAATAGTACAGTTGTGTAAGAACTTACCATAACACATGTACTCTCCCTCCACCCCCTTTCTTCCTCTGTATCTAAACCTGGGGTGGATCTCTTTTCTCCTTTCCATTCTTCCTTTCTTATTCTTGTTTTCTGAGTCTTTCTTCTTAGAGTATTATCAACAGCCTTTTCTGGGCAAGAAAGAACTGAGGGTCTTTGTCCCAGTACATTCCTTAAGCACCAGCACATAATAGTATGTGTAGGTCTTAAGTCAGCTGCACCATGAGAGAGAAAGGAGTCTAAAATTTTTTGTAGACTGGCTGGACATACAGTATCCTTGGAAGATATTACCCATAAGTTTGCATTACTGCAACAGTAGTCTATTCAGACATCTACTGTTATGGTAAGTTCTTAAACAACTGTACTTTGTTCTTGCCATTTTTCTGTGTCTCACATATCCCATTATGCTGGAAGAAATTATTTTGCTATGTAGTGGCTGTTTACTCTCAAAAGTTATTTTTTAAATAGTTACTTTTACTTCTTCAGTCGTTGCAGTTTTACTTTCTTATTTTTTTTTTTGTAGTGCCACCAATGTTATCCGAATAGGTTGGTAAATGTGATTCTGTTAAAGAAATATTCCTGAATTTTCATTATCAAAGTCTTTTTTTTTGTATGGGCCCCAAGTATGATGTAGAAAATTATAAACAGTGTAGCAAATTTAATTAAATTACAAAAGCAAGGAGGCAGAAAGCTTTAAACTCTATTACAACTGAAAATGTATCACATCTTTGAAAACAAAATCAGAGTAAACATTATATGACAGAGCTAGATAAAAGGAGAAAGTCATACAGCTAATCATAAAATGGTAGAATCCATCGAGAGGATGATTTTACCCTTTCCGGATTCTGCTACTGCTGCAGCTTCTGTTACATTTGAGGTTGGCATTTAATTTTTAATGACTTCTAAAGAAAAGATTATGAAATCAGTCTTTGCTTTTAATACCTCTACTGATGTTCATGTTATATACCAACAAAAATGGATGCCTTCCTTGGTATCAGTATCGGTCCAGATATCAGAAATCCCCCATATATTTTTTGAAGCAAAATATTTTTTTCACTAAATAATATATGTGAAATTGTTCGATCTCGCCGTATGTTCTTACACACGGGTTCGGAGCCGATCCTCGGCTCTGAGTCGGCCACATCACCATCTCAGCATCTTTGAGAAAGCTCGAGGCACAGTTCTATCCCATGATCCTCCTCTGCTAACCCTCAGATCTAGTTTGCCGCTAGCAGCAGATCGCATCGTGAGAAGCTCGGGCCAGTATTTTTTCATTCTTTATACTATCCTTTTTGAAGTTGTAGTTGTTAAAAGTAGTTAAAAGTAGTTAAAAAGTAGTTTATTAGTGTGATAGTTTATTAGAGAGTGTGTTTTTTCACTAGTTAAAGTAGTTTAAAGTAGTTTAGTAATTTTTTACCTTAGTTAAGGCCTTGTTGTAATTCTGTCAGGACTGACAGTAGGGTTTAAATTGTTAATTTCTGCCTTAATTTTTTTCTTCTCTTTTTATATATATTAGAGATAAGAATTATTCTTTCATTTACAAGTGTTTATAGTGTGTTATTATATTTATATACAAATATACATATAAGTGTGTTGTTAGAAATTTTTTATTAGGTTAGATAGTATGTCTGAAAAAGCCAAGTCAGGCTTTAAAAGGTGTCAGTGTGGACAAAAGATGTCCATTACTGATAACCATTCTCCCTGTGTCTACTGCCTTGGCCCTCTCCACTTGCAGGAAGTCTGTTCCATCTGTCATTCCTTCAGTGGGAGGGTCATGCTAGAAAGGCGCAGGAAGTTGGTGGACAGAGGGTTATTAAAACCCGAATTTCAGGAGGCCCTGGATAAGACTGAACAAGTGTCCAAGTCTTCGAAGGGGTCCAAGTCTTCAAGAGTGCCGGAGCCTAAGTCCTCGGCTCCGAGCACCTCTTTTCAGATTCAGACACCGGCTCCAAAGACCTCGGGGTTGGGCGTCGAATGCTTATCTCTGATTGAGACTCAGGTATTGGAGCCGGTATCAGAGGTACCACCGCCTTCAATCCTTCGCTCGGTGACGGCTTCGGCCCCTTTGACCCATTCTTCGAGGCCGCTTTCCAACTCTGACGTGGACCAAGTGGTACAGAAGCTAATGGAGAACTCGGCTCTGTCCAAATTAATCAAAGTTTCATCCCAATTGGTTTCGAAACTCGAGGCTCTTCCCACCCCCGAGACAAATCCTCCTCCGAGACCTGTCGAGTCGTCAGAGCCAGGGATCGAAGAGCCGATGATTGTAGAGCCCTCGGTGCCGAAGCCTCCAGTAGCACTATCGGCACCATTGACCTCGACACCTTCGGAACCAGCCAGGGGGTCCCGGAGCCGACAATCTTTCCTAGGTTCCAGGGCGGACAGTCGAACTGAACTTTTGGTTACGACTCTCCCCCTCGGGGCCTTGGCTCAGATCAGCTCGGATCCATCCTCAGGGTCAGAGCCCATGGTCCCGGTTCCGGGGAAACTACCGGCTTCTTCAGAACTGATGGGATCCTCGGGCCGGGGCACCGGTACCTTCGACATCATGAGGAAGGTCTTGTCTGAACAGACACATACGTCATTGGCATCTTCTTCTACTCCCCCAAAGGGTCCGCGTTCTGCTTCTGTACCTTCGGCTCCTACCAAGCGTCGAGACCCAATGCCTCAGCCAGCCCCAGAGGGCACCCCTGGTTCCTCGGATGCCTCCCCAGAAGCACCCTCTGAGGATGTACCAAGGAAAAGATTGTGCAAGAGGAGGCACATTGATTCCCCACAGGAATTTCTGACATCTGATACCGATTTGGATGAAGCAGAAGGGTCCCCACGGTCCCCCTCTGAAGATGTCTCTTTTGCTGACATCTTGGAAATCTTGAAACAGAGGGGAGACTGGCAGACCCTTGCCCTTTCTGTAGACGAATCAGTATTGCTGAAGGCATTTGGGGCTCAACCTTCTACCTCCTGGGTGACCCCTCCCTTTGATGAACTCATGGACCTGATAGCGCGAAGGGCATGGGAGACACCTGATACAGTGGAACTGGTCCCCCGCAGACCCAACAAGTACATCACTGCCCCTCAAGATAAAAGCTTTCTAACTAAAGGAGTGCCAGTGGATACTATGGTGGTGACGGCAGCCACTAAAAAGGAAATGTCTGAATCATCTTCCTCTGTTCATCCTCCTAATAAGGATTCTAGGATGATGGACAGATATGGGAAGCGCGTGTTTAGTTCTGCGACTTTTTCCATGCGATCGCTGAACTACCTTATGCACTTCACGTGTCTACAGAGAGATCTCCTCAAGGAACTGGGAGATACTCTCCAGGGCAATACAGATGCTGCTGTCTCCGAGAAAGTGACAGCACACCTTAACACCCTCAACTCCATAGTTAACTCATCCATGAGGCTCATTTCATATGCAGCCGAAGGTTCAAGTAGTGTGTCAGCGTCAGCAATTGCTCTGAGGAGACAATCCTGGCTGCTCCTATGCTTCTTTGCGGAAGCCTTCAAGTCTTCCTTTGCTAACGCCCCTTTTGATGGTGCCTCACTGTTTGGTCCCAAAGTAAAGGAGACTCTCACTAGGTGTGAGCAAGAAGGGAAGACCCTGTCTGCCGTAGGGGTCCATTTTTCCGCCCCATCTAGACCATACCCCAAAGGGCAAAGAGGCGGAAAAATGTGGTTCCGAAAGACTCAGGGATCCTTTCAGCCCACACAGAGTGATGCCCCCTCCAGAAGCAGAGGAGGGGGAAGAAATGGAAGACGCCATCCAGGCAGCAGAGGGGGTCTGCAGAATCAGGGCGACAAAGATACGTTCTCTTGGAAGCCCTTTCAGCACTCCTGAGTGCATGCCCGGCTGTCCTACTCTGGAGGCAGTCAGGGGTCGTTTGGCTTTATACCCAGTGGCCTGGCTAAATCTTACATCGGATTCCTGGGTAAAAAGCATAGTTACCAGAGGCTACACTATTCCATTTATAAAAATTCCATCTGCCCCCAAAAAGCTCCCAGATGTTCCACCCAGTCTGCGAGACCAGGTAGCCATAGAAATAAAAAGGCTGCTCGAAAACAGAGTCATCCAACCAGTCCCGGCGGACCAGAAAGGATCCAGAACTTACTCAAGGTTCTTTTTAGTTCCAAAGAAAACAGGGGACTGGAGGCCAATTTTTGACCTCAGCAGACTCAACACTTTCGTGAAAAAGGGAAATTTCCAGATGGTCATGCTACAGTTGATCCTTCCTTCCTACAGGACGGCGACTGGATGTGCTCTATAGATCTCAAAGACGCGTACTACCATATCAAGAAGGCCAGAGCATCCAGAGATCACCTGCGCTTCCGGCTGGGAGCCAGTCACTTCCAGTTTCGTGTTCTGCCCTTTGGCCTCACCTCAGCCCCCAGGGTGTTCACCAAATGCATGGCAGTAGTAGCATCTCACCTGAGACAAATGGGATTCCGAGTGTTTCCTTACCTAGACGACTGGCTCCTGTCTGCCACCACCGAGTATCGTCTTGTGCAAACCAGGGATTACACCATCAACCTTTGCTCCTCTCTGGGCATAACAGTCAATTTTGGAAAATCTGTCTTATCGCCCTCACAGTGTATCTCATTTATAGGGGCAGAGTTAGACACTTCCCTGACTCAAATCAATCTCCCCCCACTAAGAGTATCAGCCCTCAGAAATCAAATTTCTATCCTTCTTCAGAGCAAGAGAGTCCCTGCTCAACAAATCTTGAGAGTACTAGGAATGATGGCAGCCGCTCTTATCGTAGTTCCCCTAGGCAGGATGCACATAAGGATCCTTCAATGGATGCTATTTGCTCAGTGGTCATACCTACAGCTTCCACTATCTCACGAGATCTTAATCACGAACTCCTGCAAATGGGATCTCCTATGGTGGAAGCACAGTCAGGACCTAACAGTAGGCCGACCGTTTGTGTTGCCCAATCCTATAGCTACTTTAACCACGGACGCTTCCCTGGTAGGGTGGGGGGGACTTTTTCAGGGCGGAACAGTCCAAGGTCAATGGTCCAACTTGGAGTACAACCTGCACATCAATGTCCTAGAGCTGAGGGCAGTGTTTCTGGCATTGCAACACTTTCACAAGTCCTTGCCTCTGGGAACAGTGCAGTTCAGACGGACAACATGTCAGTAGTCTGGTACATAAACAAACAAGGAGGAACCAGGTCTTATCTATTGTGCAGAGAGGCCCTCAGGATTTGGCAATGGGCTGTGTCTACCGGACGCTTTCTGATAGCAATGCACATCCTGGGGACATCCAACGTCATTGCGGACAGATTGAGCAGAGCCATCCTGTTGCCCCACGAGTGGTCCCTCAAATCTCAAGTCGCGGAAAATATTTTCCACAGATGGGGCCAGCCTTGCTGTGACCTATTTGCATCCCCATTGAATGCCAAATGCAGAAGCTACTTTGCTCTACTACCCCCCCCCCCAGGGGGTGCCCCCAGGGACGCACTTGTGCACGATTGGCCCCCGGGTCTCCTTTATGCTTTTCCCCCTGTTCCACTACTTCCCAAATTCCTGCAGAAAGCCAAACGTCTGGAAAGGACCATAATTCTGATAGCCCCATTCTGGCCTCGACAAATCTGGTTCACCTTCCTTCAAACTCATCAGGTGGAGGAACCGTGGATTCTGGACCCAGTGCCAGATCTGTTGACGCACTCGTCGGGAGTTCCTCACACATCTCTCAAGTCCCTCAAACTGACAGCTTGGCTGCTCCGCTTCCCATCTTAGCCAAGTCAGATTTATTGTCCCCTGCAGTACAACACATAATTGTATCTTCCCACAAGCCGTCCACAAGGAAGCTATACAACAGCAAATGGAAACGTTTTGCGTACCGGGCCTCGCAGCAGGGTATAGATCCGTCAGGGGCTCCAGTACACAAGATATTAGAGTTTCTTTCGACACTTTTTCATGAAGAAGCATCGACTTCCACGATAAGGGTACAACTTGCGGCTATATCTAATTTTCATGTTGGCCAGGGAGATAGTTCCCTTATGTCTCACAGACTTTGCAAAGCCTTTATGAAAGGTACCTTTCACCTCCGTCCCCCCTTTCGTAGTCCAGTGGCCCCATGAAATCTTAACCTGATGTTATCACAGCTCATGTTGCCCCCATTTGAACCAGCCACCACAACCCTTCTAAAAATTTTATTATGGAAGACACTTTTTCTGGTTGCCATCACTTCCACCCGGAGGGTTTCAGAGTTGCAAGCGTTATCTGTCCGGCCCTCATATATGATATTTCATCCAGATAGGGTAACATTGCGCACCAATCCATCCTTCCTTCCAAAGATTTGTTCAGTCCAAAATATTAATCAATCGATTGAACTACCCACCTTCTTCAAAAATCACTCCAGTAAGTTGGAATACATGCTGCACAAATTAGACGTCCACAGGCAGCTGAGATTTGACTTAGACAGGACGAAGGAATACAGAAAGTCAGACCAACTGTTTGTATCATATGCTGACCAAAGGAAGGGAAAGGCAGTAACAAAAGTTACTTTATCCAAATGGCTCTCAGACTGTATAAATTTCGTATATACAGAATCAAAGCAACAACTCCCCTTTAAACCCAAGGCTCATTCTACGAGGGTGATTGCTACTTCTTTAGCCCATGCCGCCCGCTTGCCATAAGATACCATTTGTGCGGTGGCAACTTGGGCAAAACCACATACTTTCATCGCTCACTACAAATTAGATAAAAACTCCAGAGACAGGGCGACGTTTGGTTCCACTGTTCTCAGGAATGTTCTCCCGTGAGCCATCCAGGATAAAGGAGCTAGGGACGCTACCCGTGTGTAAGAACAAATGGCGAGATCGAACAATTTCACATAAAGAAGTTATGTTCTTACCGTAATGTTCCATGTGAATTGTTCATCTCGCCTTTGTTCTTACATCCCCCCCTCCATCCCCTGTCCTACGTTCTCGAAGAATGGGTAAGACTGCATTCGGGTTCAGTCTTCTCTAGATATTGTTATTCTTGAGCTTCCTAGTGTACATCAGGGATGGCATCTTTTCTCTTCTATTGATGACAAAATATCAGACAGTGTGGTTGCGTTTTTTCTATGCGCTTAAGGCGCAGTAACTAGTGGGATTCTTCTGGTGTTAGCAAACTAGATCTGAGGGTTAGCACAGGAGGATCATGGGATAGATTTGTGCCTCTAGCTTTCTCGAAGATGCTGAGCTGGTGATGTGGCCGACTCGGAGCCGAGGATCGGCTCCGAACCCGTGTGTAAAAACAAAGACGAGATGAACAATTCACATGGAAAGTTATGGTAAGAACATAACTTCTTTTTATAACAAACTCAACAGTGCTATAACATGATTTAAACAATTAAACTGCAACATATATACATATCAGCCTTTTTTTTCATTACAGCTTTGAAACTCCTCTCTTAATCTAGTCTTCAGAGTTCGATGCATTTTATTATTTGACCCTTCTAAGGACTTCCGCAACCAAATTCCTAAATATTTAATTTAGTCATTGTTCCTTAAATAAACACCCCTGGATTCACGAATCCTCCGTCTAAGACTAAATAAGTCTTACTTGGAAACTGCAGTTGAACAGTATGACGTCAACTTGCCATGCATATTAATGAGGACACGCTGACTCCACTCCAAGTTTAACACGGACCGTGCAAGAAGGCAGGGGGCATGTCTGACTGCCAAGCAGTCCAAAGGTCCACTCCCCTGCAAGTGTCTGAATTGTGAAATGTCAACACACATGAGCGAGTCCGCTCAAATGTCTAAGTACCCAACACTACACTCCCTCCCATTGCAACCCCCCAGTACAGTTATAAAAAGTAAAACATTTAATTTGTTTTTGTTAAATCCCGATATAGCTGCCCGTATTTGTGCGTGTTTGCACGGGTGTGCCCATTGCTTAGCTGCAGTTAGCAATTTCGACATTGAAGAGCATAATAAGGAATGTTTATGCAAATTAAGCCAAATAGCAATAGCGTAGTGGTAGAGCCTTCGCACAAAGAGGAGGCATGCATGGTTCGACTCACTCCACTCCCCTTTCTATTTTATGTTTTAAATTAGTATATGAAATAATTCCTGGCATATATGAATAAAAGTTTACTAAAAAGCATTGAAATGGCTTATGTATCAGTGAACAAAATGTATATTTATAAATATAAGAAGGATCCTGACATATAATTGCCAGTAGTTAAGCAGCACTTTACCCAGTGCATTATAGTTGCCCGTAGTTAAGCAGCGTTTTACCCAGCGCAGTATAGTTGCCCGTAGTTAAGCAGTGTTTTACCCAGCGCAATATAGTTGCCCGTAGTTAAGCAGTGTTTTACCCAGTGCAATATAGTTGCCCATAACTAAGTAGTGCTTTACCCAGCTCAATCGGTTTGCGCAGAGGTGCGCACCGCGCCAACCAGCGCACCGTAGGGCAATGTGGAGCAACGTAGAGCAAAGTTGCCTAAACACAGCCACACCTCCTAGCCTGTCTGTACAGTAGTAAAATAAAAACCAATGACAAGGTTCAAACCCAGGACACTGTGCACCATAATCAAAGTACTGAACCACTAAGCCATGACAGCTTAGGATAAACAGCCACTGCTAGCATACATATACTTATAAATGGTAGATTAACCATTGCTAAGCAGGTCTGCAGTCAGCCGAGAATTTTCAAAGATGGCCAATCCCAAAAAAGTGCGGGAAATGTGGCATAGTTAATCCCCATAGGCAGGAATACTCGCCATAACAGATTGTAGCTCCTATCTGCAGTTAGAATGGCTGGTGCTAGAGAGGGTACTCGCTTTTGAGCACAACGCTGGGGCATTGAGGAGTCAAAATACATGGATGTTATGTGATCCTATCTCGCCTACATTCTGACTGATGGGTTCGGAGCCGATCCCTCGGCTCCGACTCGGCACGCTTATGCCAAAGAGCGAAGTCTCTTATTGGCTGAGCTTATTATATCCCAGGATGCACCACTACCAGTCCCCCAGATCTCGTTTGCCGCTAACTAGCGAAGACGTGGTCTCGAGCTGGCTGAGCTGAGTAGTATTTTACTAACTTTTTTCTGTCAGAAATTTGCTGTTCCTATCAAAAAAAGCTGTTTTAACGGCTACTCTGTCCTTTTGTGTGTGATTGGAGTTTTTAGTGAAAAACTTTGTAGTGTGATTGGGCGTTGGTTCTGATTTCAGACCTCCTTCATCTGTAGGGCCTTTCCCGGTCAGTCAACCCCTCTCAAACCTTAGGGGTTTTAAAATCCCCTTGAGTTAATTGTTTGTTGTTACCGGATTGTTTTCCTTAATCGGCAGCTGTAAACTGATTTTTGTAGTGTCAGTTAAATCAGAAAGTCAAGTCAGGATAGTGTTGTTTTTTCTGTCAGAGAATTACTGCATTATTGTTATAATGTCTCAGAATCCTAGGCCTTCGGGCTTTAAAAAATGCACCAAATGTAATTTTAAGATGTCAATCACAGATGATCACTCTCTCTGTGTTTATTGTCTGGGCGCCAAACATTTACAAGAGTCATGCAGTGTGTGTCACGCTTTTTCCTCGAGTGTCCTCCAGGAGAGGAAAAATAAACTCATTCTTAAAGGCTTAATAAAACCCTCCTTTGAAGAAGCTTTAGCATCCTCTCCTTCTCCAGCTAAAGAAAGGGCGGCTCCGACCAGTCCGTCGGATCCGACCACCAAAAAACATAGGCAGCCTTCTCCTTGCTCCAAGGACTTGGAGCCGAGGGCGAACGGTCTGCCTCGATGCCACCAGTCTCGACTCCTCTGGCTTCGGAGCCGATGGCTGGGGCAACGAGGCGGGTCACCTTCGTCGGCTCCACTGGTCTCGGAGCCGACAAAGGTTGCCCGCTCAGACACTTCCTCCTCGGCGCCGAAGTCCTCCTCGGCACCGATGGAAACTAGTGTGGGTATTCCTTCGGCGCCGATAGTCATCGAGTCGCCGAGCCGGTCCCCTAGCCCTTTGGGGCCGTTGGAGAGGCCATCTCGAACCCGTTCAGTATCCTCTAGGTCATCGAGGATGTCGGATTCGGACATAGACAGGGTGCTCCAAAGACTGTTCCAGTCCCCAGTCTTTCAAAAATTTGTTTCGGCTCCGACCCAGTTGGCTTCGGAGCCGATGGCCCATGCCCATGTCATTGCTATTCCTCCTCCGACCGCCTTGGCTCCGGAGCAGGTGCTGTTGGAGCCGGTGGAGATCTTAGGGTCGGCTCCGACCCTTACTCCAACCCCGGCCTTCGGGTCCGAGTTTGGTACACAGACTTCTTCGGCTGGACCTGGGGGTGATGTTTCGGGACCTATGCTATCGGTTCCAAGCCTCCCTCTCGGTGCTTCGGCTGCGGGACTTCCGTCTGCTATCATGGCTCCGGGGACCGGACACTCCCAGGATTCTGGGGGTCCGGCTTTCAGAGCTATGAGGAGTGCCTTGGCCAAGTCTTCTTCGGCCATCTCTCCGGCTTTACTGGCACCTTCCCTGGGCGTGGAGACTGGGTCTTTGGCAGTTCCCCTGTCCTTAGGCAGCGGAGCCCCTGGGCCTGAGGTTACCCCCATTGGGGGTTCCCCTCCTCCTGAGGGTTCTTCGGAGTTGTCTTCAGAGGAACCCCCAAGGAAGAGATCGTGCAAGGAAGCACGTGGACTCCCCCGAGTCTATTACATCGGACACTGATCTTGATGATGCGGAGGGGTCCCCGAAGTCGTCCTCGGATGATGTCTCATTTGCAGACATCTTAGAGATCCTCAAACAACGAGGCGGCTGGATATCCAAACCCCACTGCTGATGAGTCAGTCCTCCTCCAGGCCTTCGCGGCTCAGCCCTCCGCCTCCTGGGTGTCTCCGCCCTTTGACGAGCTCCTGGATTTAGTTTGTCGGAGGGCGTGGGAACATCCAGATACCGTGGAACCAGTGCCTTCTCGTCCTAACAAATTTTGTCTGCCCCACCCGAGAAGGAGTTCCTCACTAAAGGCGTGGCTGTAGATGCCATGGTGGTGGCATCTGCTACACAACAAGACGTGGCAGAGGCTTCAACGTCCGTCCATCCTCCTAATAAGGAGTCTAGGAGCATGGACCGCACGGAAGTGCACCCTGACTTCAGCGGCCTTTACTTTAAGGTCCCTGAATTATTTGGCACATTTTACCAGGCTACAGAGGGATCTGGTCAAGGAGCTGTCAGATTCCCTCTCGGTAACCTACCTGAGCAGCTAGCCCAGTCGGTTAGCTCTCAGTTGGCTATCCTTACTTCAATTTCTAACTCGTCCATGAGGCTCATTTCATATGCGGCCAAGGGGCGGTAGAGCGGCAGGCACAGGCGTGGCTCACGGAGACAAGCCTGGCTCCGTTGTGTCATTTTATGGAGGCCTTCAAGTCTTCCTTCCGACGCTCCCTTTGATGGGTCCTCTTTGTTTGGACCTAAGGTTAAAGACACTCTTACCCGCTGTGAGCAAGAGGGAAAAACTTTATCTGCCGTAGGTGCCCGTTATTCCACTCCCTTTCGGCCTTATCCCAAGGCTAAAGGAGGAGGGAAGATGTGGTTCCGTAAATCACGTAAGTTTTTCCTCAACAGCAGGAAGATTCCCTTCCAGAGGCAGAGGACGGGAAATTTTTCTGGGAGACGCCATCCCAGAGGCGGCAGAGGGCCCCGCAATTCTGGAGACCGCGAGTCCTTTCGTGGCTCTTCAGCCTCCCACACCTCATGAGGGATTGCCCGGCTGTGCTGCTCGAGCCAGTCGGGTGCCGTTTTGCCAAGCACCTAAAAGCCTGGGAGTCAATCACTCAGGACAGATGGGTGCTTCGATCATTGCCGGAGGTTACACCATCCCCTTCACATACTCACCCCACCGTCCAAAAATCCCGGACCCACCACCCAGTCAAGGGAAATTGCAGCCGCAGAAGCTTTAAAGCTGCTAAAAAGGAGTCATCCAACCGGTCCCCACAGACCAGATCGGATCCGAAATTACTCGAGGTTCTTTTAGTGCCAAAAGACAGGGGACCTGAGACCAATTTTGGATCTCAGCAGACTAAACCAATCCGTCATGAAATCCAAATTCAATGGTCACGTTACAATCCATTCTCCCATTGTTGGAGAAGGATGTTTGGATGTGCTCCATAGACCTCAAGGACGCCTATTATCACATACCGATACATCAGGCGTCCAGGAGGTATCTGCGCTTCAGCCTGGGAGACAGTCATTTCCAATTTTGTGCACTGCCCTTTGGTCTCACCACAGCCCCAGGGTGTTCACCAAGTGTTTGGCAGTAGTGACTGCTCACCTGAGGAGTCTTGGATTCCAAGTGTTTCCCTATCTGGACGACTGGCTCCTGACTGCCACCACCAGGCATCTACTAATGGACAACCTCAAAGCCACCATCTCCCTGGGTGCTACCCTGGGAATTACATTCAATTGGTCAAAGTCTGTCTTGCTGCCCTCTCAGCGCATAAGGTTCATAGGAGCAGAGATAGACTCAAAATTGATGCGCGTTTTCTTCCTACCGAAAGGATCCAAACTTTACAAGGCCAAGTTCAAGCCCTGATTTCAAGATCCAAGGCCCCAGCCAGGATGGTCCTACAAGTTTTAGGTTCGATGTCTGCCACGGTTCTTCTAGTTCCTCTGGCAAGATTGCACATGAGGATTCTTCAGTGGCTATTGTCGACTCAATGGTCCTTTCAGGACCTTCCCCTCAATCACCCCATTATGATTACAGAAACATGCAAACGGGACCTTCGCTGGTGGCTTCAGACATCCAATCTAAATCAAGGAAGTCCTTTTGTTATTCCTCTCCAGTGGTCACCCTGACGACAGATGCCTCCCAGACAGGGTGGGGGGGGGCATTGTCTGGGCAGGTTAGTTCAGGGCTCCTGGCTTCCAGACGAAACTTTTCTCCACATCAATGTATTGGAGATGAGGGCTGTACTTCTGTCCCTACAGGCCTTACACAAGTTTCTCCCTCAGGGCATAATCGCCATCCACACAGACAACATGTCGGTGGTCTGGTATCTAAACAAACAAGGAGGGACCAGATCTTACCCCCTTTGCAGAGAGGCCATGAGGGTGTGGGAATGGGCTGTAGCTACCAGCCGTTTCTTGGTAGCGACCCACATTCGGGAAATCAAATATATTGGCAGACAGATTAAGCAGAACAATTCTCTCTCCTCACGAGTGGTCCCTAAACGAAACAGTAGCAGCTCAGGTTTTCAGGAGATGGGGACGCCGTGCTGCACCTATTTGCAACACCACTAAACACAAAGTGCAAAGGTTCTTCTCCTTGACTCCACATCAGGGGAAGCAGCTATGGATGCTCTAGCACAACCTTGGCCAACAGGGCTACTTTATGCCTTTCCTCCGATTCCACTTCTCTCCAAAGTCATTCAAAAAGCTTCTCAATTGGGGTCCACAATGATACTGATTGCTCCATACTGGCCTCGTCAGGTATGGTTTCCTACCTGAAGAAACATGCGGTGGACGATCCTTGGACTTTAGATCTAACTCCGGATCTGCTAATTCATCAGTCGGGACGACAGCATCAGTCCCTTCACTCCTTGAAGTTGACAGCTTGGCTCCTCCACTTCCGACTTTAGTCAGAAGTCACACATTAGACCGGAAGTTATTCACATTTTATCTTCGGCCCACAAACCCACCACTAAGAAATTGTACCTCAGTAAGTGGAAGAGGTTTGCTATCTGGGCTCAACTCAGGGGCTTAGACCCTATCACTGCTCCAATCCCAGAGGTTTTGAAATTCTTAACATCCCTGTTTAATCAAGGATCTTCTGTCTCTACTATTAAAGTCCAACTAGCGGCTATCTCTAAATTCCACGAATCCATGGATCCTCCATTGATGAGCAGCAGACTATGCAAAACTTTCATTAAAGGTGCAGGCCTGTTAAGACCCCAGTTTTTCATCCTGCGCCCGTGGGATCTTGATTTGGTGCTTCGTGCATTAACATCTTCCCTTTCGAACCGGCTGCTACATGTGAGTTAAAATATCTGTCTTGGAAAACTGCCTTCTTAGTTGCAATTACTTCTGCAAGAAGAGTTTCAGAGCTTCAAGCCCTGTCTATCAAACCACCGTACTTGATTTTCACAAGGATAGAGTATCACTTAGGCCTAATCCATCCTTTGTCCCAAAGGTCTGTTCTAATCTCTGTCTCCAACAATCTCTAGAGCTACCAGTTTTCTTCCCAAAATTCTCCAATGAAGCAGAATACACTCTCCATAAATTGGATGTTCACAGGCAATTGCGCTTCTATTTAGACAGGACTCAGCAAATTCGTAAGTCAGACCAGTTGTTTGTGTCCTTCTCAGACAATAAATTGGGTAAAACCATCACAAAAGCTACTATCTCCAAATGGATTAGAGATTGTATAACTCAGGCTTATTCTTCTTCGAATAAGCAACTTACAACATCTATCAAAGCTCACTCTACCAGAGCTATGGCGACTTCTATAGCTTTTCATTCCAAGCTCGCTATCTCGGAGATTTGTGCTGCGGCTACTTGGTCCAATCCGCACACTTTCATTTCTCACTATAAATTGGATGTGGCATCTAAAGGGCGAGCATCATTTGGTTCCACTGTACTCAGGAGTGTTTTCCAGTGAGCCACCCAGGATTCAGGTGCTAGGGACGCTGTCCCATCAGTCAGAATGTAGGCGAGATAGGATCACATAACATCTTTTAGTTATGTACTCACCATAACTTCAGATGTTTGGGATCCATCTCGCTTACATTCCTAATACCCACCCTCCTTCCCCCTGCCTTGGAGATCAGAAGAGATTGAACGGTTTGAGTTCTACTGTTTTTATCTTGTTTCATCTGACGATGTTATATAATCAGTGCGTGCATGTGTGCATGTATGCGGACAAACTAGATCTGGGGGACTGGTAGTGGTGCATCCTGGGATATAATAAGCTCAGCCAATAAGAGACTTCGCTCTTTGGCATAAGCGTGCCGAGTCGGAGCCGAGGGATCGGCTCCGAACCCATCAGTCAGAATGTAGGCGAGATGGATCCCAAACATCTGAAGTTATGGTGAGTACATAACTAAAAGTTTGGCTCCTTGTCCACCGTCATGAGTCAAGACTCCTGCAGGGCCAGTTCCAAGGGATGGAGTACAAAGCAGAGGCTTGGAAACGGTTAGCTCATGATCTCACCAGTGCCACAGATGTCCCTCTGACTGGTGAGCAGGTCTGTCACCACCATGCAGACCTGAAGAGATGGAAGCAGGACCTACTGAACCAATGGATACAGGAGGCCCATGACATGCAAGATGCCCCACTACTGAGTAGGTAGCCATGGAATGCAGTATGTAAGACATGCTAATTTAACCTATATAATGGATAGGTATGTCTCAATATCCCTTCATTTACTTCACAGCTGCAGGTATCCGTGCTGCGAATCAGCAAGCCTATGCAGATAGGCTGCTAAGGCTGCACCACCAGGCAGGTTAGTAATTATTCTGCATGTATTGTTATATAAAATAGGTGAGAGAGCCTGAAAGAAAGTGTTGTAGCCCAATACTACAGGCATAAAATGCTCTGAATAATTCCTCTGCATGTACTGTTATATAAAATAAGTCAGAGAGCCAGAAAAAGAGTGTAGTAACCCATTAATAAAGGTAAAATAAGTCTGGAATAATATCTCTGCATGTACTGTCATATAAAATAAGTGAGTGAGCCTGAAAAAGAGTCTTGTAACCTATTAATAAAGGTATAATATGTCTTGCAAATGTCTTCCGTAGGGACTGTAATATCAAATAAAGGAGAGAGCCTGTAGAAAAGTGTGTAATATAATTAATAAAGGTATAATACTTGGAGTGTGTCTGCATCACTTACTTTGAAATGTTGTTCTACCCTTGCATTATATAAATAGTACTGTTGTATTAAGTGCTGTCAACCCACAGTTGGGCAGTCCCATATAAAGTGGATGATGGAAGTGCCAGTAGCTGTGAAGCATATATATAGTCCTCAACAGTCGGTTAATGGCTGGCATGCATAGGTAAATCTAGCTTGTTAATGTGTTCCCCAGAAATGTGAATGTGCTACACGAAATGTAGGGTTCTGTAGAAATGTAACTGAAAATGCCACGTGAACACATCCAGATATGTAGATATATAAATAAAATAAATAACTATGTAGCAGTAACATCTGCATCTTGGACATTTTAGTATGTCAGATATAGGTCAGGTATATAATAAACTAGCCAAACCCATTACACAACCTAATGCATGTTGCCTAGTGTAATAAAACATGTAGGGGATATACACCTGCAGTCAATAGGAATGTAGTGTAGACTAAAAGTACTTATAAGATGTTAATTGAGGTTTCTTTCTACACCCTACTGTATGTGCATAAACAATGCAATTCCACACCTCAATGGGTAAGTCTAATCTCAAAACATTTGTTGGGACATATGTCCTATTGTTCTATAAATACCTGCATTTACTTTGATGCATGTGCCCTGTTCAAACACCACAATCTTGGTGGCCTGTTGCCACCAATCATCCCTGCATGCTGTTGGAATGTCCACTGTTGTTCAGTATATGCATATGTTATGCTTGCTGTTCAACTGTTGGAACCCCGGAGTATTGGGTTAATGGGAATATTACTGCATGATGTTGCAACTAATTTGGAATGCTGTTGTTTATGTTGTAATTAAACACACCTAATCACAGAATGTATGGGAAGGCCAGTCCCAGCGGACCCACCTGTCCCTCCTCAGCTGGCGATTGCACCTGGCACCAGCAGGTCCGGTGCCCAGCCCGGGCTCCCCTTCTCCGTTGGTCCTGTGCAACCTTCGGGTGGAAGTGCTGCAGGGGATGGGGCTCATCCCCCCTGTGCAAGCGTGGGCGGAGAAGTGCCACCTGTCACCCTCTGAAGGGTCCGGGCTGTGGTGCGTAGGGAGATCCAGCGTTCAGTCACTGATCCCCTACGCCAGCTCGAGGCAAGAGTGGCGCGACTCACGGATGAGCCTGCCCCTCCTACGCAGCCCCCAGCACAGCCACCTTCGGGGCTGTGAAGGTGCAGTGGTGACTGCCCATGGGTGGGGATCTCAGTTCCACTTTTACCATCTGTGGGCTCATGGGCTTGCGATTTCCAAACATCTGTCCCCGTCAATTGTGTTCACCCACCCCATGTGTCATACTCTGCCCCGTATGCATCTTGTTTGTCTTGTCTATTTACCTCCCCAACCTACCTCCCCAAATATACCCACTTCCTCTACCTCACTTTCCACTCTCACCTGAAAAAAAAAGAAAAAAAAAGGCCAATCTGTTCCCACAAAAAAATTATGCCCGATACATAGCTGCCCATTTCGCACACATGTCCACTGGACATGTAAACTGATAATTATAATTGGCAGTACAAAATACTTTGTTGTCCTCACCCCTCTCTCAGGGGTGGAAGGTTTAAAATTTCACTCCAAATTTATTGCATATGCATAGCTGTTGCTGGTAAAGAAATGGGCAGCTATGGACCTTCCCTACACCCGTCCTGCACATCCCGAGCTTGTTTCCCTACTGTCTTTCCCTCTTTGTGCCCCCTTTTTCACCACTTTCCTATCTCCCCATTTTCTTTTCATTCAAAGAAATTAGCGGGGGGGCTTAGCGGGAGTAAGCACTTTTAAGCAGTAGTTAATGGGTTTGAGCGAGTGTACGCATGTGTGCGCTTAGCTAAGTATTGCTAAGTGTTGTGCAAATCCGCGCAAACCCGCTTACAACTGATTAAAAGTGCCTTAGTCACTCTGCATGGCAGGGCCCTTGTTCTGCTGAGCAGCAAAATAAAACACCTCTGTCAGTCACGAACCCTGGACACACTACACTGCATGAAGTACCACTAGGCCATAGTAGATATACAACAAGTATATCATGCATTACAATGAGTGAATGTAAAGGGAAAATAGGAATGCCATAACACAAATCTTGTTCTGTGGATCTTTACCAGCAGTTGTTGTGGAATTGCATGACATGACTGTGAAAAGAGAACCAGCCATTCTAGCAGGAAATAATGTTACAGTAGCACTTTATAAACCCCACACAGTATCAGAGCAGGATAAACACTGGCATATTTGAATAGGGTAGAGGCCATACTTCCCAACTGTGACTGCTTTTCAGGGATGTTCCTGAGTCGTAAACAAATGTTAGCTTTGTCCCTCAGAATCCCTCTGAAAAGTACTGATGGTAGTCCGAAAAGTGGGGAATTACACTTAATGAATAATGTCAATAAGTAAGAGTACACACTGCATGCACATCAGAAAAGGTGTATTAATACATATGCTCAGATTCTCTCACAGTCTCAACGTAATGTCTGTAATATATTACAGGTGTACCCCACTTATATGTACCTTTCCCTAAGGCTGTTCAAATATATACCTGAGTGTATCAGAGGCCTGGCAGAGGCAGAAACACACAGGCATTTCAGCTTTCCTGCTGTTACACACTCTGCAAATAGCTTTGGAATGAGTCCCACAACCATATCCTCATGTAGGAGTACAACACAGAAATATTAAAGGATTTAGCCATGTACTGTTAGCAACCAACTGTAACAATGCCATTGTTCCAGTGCAGAAAAGACCGGTGTGGTGCACAGACAAAGAATAATAGGCTAACCTCTGGCTACCATCTGGATATGTTCACAAGTGGGAGCTATGCAGACAGACTATTTGCCGTGTTGGACTAACAGATACACAACAACCCTGTATGTTCAGCAAGATAAACATTACACAATAATATATAATGGTCTCTGGACTTCTGCACCCCTATCCAAAAGAACAATATACCTGTGTATTCAGGCTCTACCAAGGATGTAGGTAGGCATAATCAGTACTGAATTGTGTCCAGTTGTCTTGAGCAGCCCGTGCTAATGTCAACACAAATAAACAACAAACTGTTCAGAAGTGAGGTAATTAATATTTACAGTATAGTAGTTCACTAACAGTTCATGTTCCAGAGGAATACATTGCAATAACTACTTTTGTATGGCGGTTAATTGTCTAATTAGAAAAGACTGTACATACTCCCATGTATCTTGTGTAAGCATTTGGAGGGGTGAGTAAAATTCTACACTGACAAGTGTGTACTAGAAGCAGCAACATTCAGGTTTGAGTACAACATGTAAATCACTGGCTAACAACCCTAGCTTTAGAGATAAGAAGTATACCAACCTTCTGACTGACACAACTGTGTCCACAGCAAACAAGCATGGGCCCCACTTTGGAAAGCTGAAAGGGCTACGCCTACCTAACCTAGCATTTTATAGCAGTGGGCTGCTATGACAGTGAGTACTGCATTTACCACACAGCAGGCTGCATGCAATTAGTAAATGGTGGGCACCAATTGGGTGCAGAGGCCATCACATGCACATGTGCAGATACCTAGAAAAGCAGGCTGTACTTGCTGTCTACACATGCAATAATCTCATTGCAGAGAGAGAGAGAGAGAGACAGAGACAGAGGCAGATTCACAGACACAGACAAAGACAGACAAAGAGACAGAAGCAGAGATACACAGAAAAAGAAGAAAGAGCAACAGACAGAAAAAAATTAAAAAAATAAAAATATTTCCTTTAAAAACAAACGGAACACAGCAATACAAATGAAAGGTATGTAACACATATGTATTTGCTGGCATGTAGTAGATGTTTATGAAGAGTACTCTACATACTGTGAATCATCCATATGTCGCAGCAGTACGTATCTCTATGTGTCTGTACATGTGCATAGGGCAAGGGACATACTGCAACTGTTTGTGAAGGGTGTACATATATACGTTGTTGAAGGTTATTATGTGCATATTTCTATGTAGGTTGTAGTGTGTGCCAAAGAAAACAGCATGCAGTGCTGGTATATGACATGTGGTGGTTAAACGCTGTGGGTATGCTCTGTCAGTTTTGCAGTGTTGCAGCCATCGAGACCTGCTAAAGCTACATGGGCTGAGGACACCTTCAATGCAGTCTGCACAATACTGTGCAATATTATTACATAACTGTATATCTCACAACTGTCGCATAATTGATATTCCCACCATGAATAGTGGACTGTATATGTGCCTATATATATATCTATATGTACAGCAATGGATGTTTATATGTATGTGTGTATGTATGTGTGTGTATATATATATATATATATATATATATATATATATATATATATATAGATATATATGGACATATATATATATATATATATATATATATATATATATATATATATATATAGATATATGCAGATATATGTACATATATATAGATGTATGTAGATATATGTAGATATATATATATATATATATATATATATAAAAATATAGATATGTAGATATATATATATATATATATATATATATATATATATATATATATATATATACATATTCACTTACAACTTTGATTCCCTTGAGTTGAAATACTTGGATGTTTGTATAAAGAAAAATAATGGAAATTTTACATCATGTATACACAGAAAGGAAACTTTTACTAATTCCTATTTACATTTTACCAGCTGTCACCCTCCATATCAAAAGAAAGGGGTAGTGAAAGGGCAGCTTGTCCGTCTAAGCAGAATGACATCCGACGACAGTTTATACCAGCAGGGAGTTGACTTTTTGAGGGACCTCTTTACTATGAGAGGGTATTCACTTGAATTTTTCAATAAGATATTGGAAGAAGTGAATACCAAGAGAGAGGGCCCTTTTGCCCCCATTTTAGGAAAGAAATTGAGTCTTGAGGTAGTAAGACAGAACAAACCACATACTGATCAACATAGTGCAGGACTTATAACCACGTTCAATGAGCACTCAGGTCTTATAAGAAACATCTTCACAAATGAGTGGAAAGCTTTTTCAGAAATATCTGATTTGGAGTACATCTTTGATAAAGAGTTAACCTTTACATACCGTAAAGGAAAGAATACTAAGAATATATTGGAAGGTGGTTACAACAACAATGTAAACAATAAAAATGTTAGATCAAAGAAAGGGTTATTTAAGTGCGGCAAGTGTAGTTATTGTACACACTTGATAACTGGTCATTCCATATACTGGCAGGCCAGGAACAAGACACTTTATTTTAAATAGTTTTGCCAATTGTGACACAAAGGGTATTATATACATAGCAATTTGCAAAGAATGTACCTCATTTTATACTGGAAAAAGTGAGAGAAAGCTCAAGCAAAGAATTTATGAGTAATTGTATGATGTTAGAGTGAAAAATGAGAAACATGCCTTGTGCAAACACTCTATGAAATGTGTGACTTCCAGTTATCAATTCTTTGTGTTGGAGGTTGTGCCCACTAATCCTAGGGGAGGGATGTGGGAAACCCTGATTGAATATAGAGAATTATATTGGCAACTGTTCCTGAATGCAAGTAAGAATCTAGGGCTTAATGATATGGTGTCCATAGCACCGGTGCTGAAACTAAGAGCTGCAAAGCTCTAATATGATGTTCTCAAACCATCTTACTCAGATCTACTTTATTTATCAATTTGGCTTTGTACATATGACTTTTAAAAATTTTATCAAACTAATAAGTTTTTTAATGTTTTTATATTTACTAATTTATTTAAGAAGTTTTTAGAAAAAGCCTGTGATATCAATTTATGTCACTAGATGGCGTAAGGAATTAGATTATAATGGACTAGAGACTACACAGTTAGTATGGATTTCATTTACTTTAACAAATACTTTAAAGTCATCAATTTTATATCTCTACTCAAATTAAATCAATTTTATTTTATTTTTAAAAAAGTGTAGTCAACTGCTTGACATATGAAGTGTTATAAGTTTTAAATGTATTCATCAACATTGTGCAATTCATACATTTGTTTTTAAACACTAATTGTTTTTAAAATCATTGACTATGATTGGATAGTTTGAATTTTGAGACTAGTATATATGGCATTGTTTTTTAAAAATGGATGTGATTACTGATGAAGTTAAAGATGAAAACGTTCCTATGCTAAGCGTTATTGATTGATGTTACTTGGTGGCGTGTTTGTATACACCCGTGGATCTCTTTTGTGGTGAATAAAGCGTTTACATCCTGGACTGGACCGGATTCATTTGCGCCTGGAGGTGGTGGTGTTTTTTGGTTATAGATATATATATATATAGCTATATAGACATATATAGGTTCATAGGTTATAGGTTCATAGGTTGGTGCTGAGCTATCTGCCCGAAGGCATATATTAGCGTAGCCATGTCGTGCAGTATTCACCACCCCTTTAGTAGTTCCCTAGACCCTTGTACTAGCAGCTAGTACCCTTGGCCCCTATCTAGTAGTGCTGTTGGTGTGATATATATATATATATAGATAGATATAGATATATATAGATATGTAGATATATATATATATATAGATAGAGGGAGAGAGACATGGGGCATACTTACTGCGACAGGTGCCTGGCGACCAAGGTATGGACTGAAGCTCAGTGTTGACACTGCAGTGCCATCCCTTCTTGCCAGAACACTGTACCCATTAACTACCACATAGGTGGTAGTCTACCTAACACCGAAGGTGTGATAAGGGAACATGGGACACAGGTAGAGAGTAGCCTCCCCTTTGATAATCACAGTGCCACACTGGTCATGTACTCTGTCTATGTGGTACACATCATCACAAAAGGTGTGTCATCTAAGGAAATATAGGTCAGTGTTCCCCTCTACTTATCACACTTAAAACCCATTAGAGAGTACAATGCCAACTACAGCAACTGGAAAGGCCACAGACATACCTCACAAAGAGTAATACCGGCCTCAAACAGATGCCCTATGCAGACCGACTCACAAAACCACAGCTACACTGTGTTGCATAGCGCCTACCCAGAGGTGACCTCTGCCTAACATACTGAGCTATGCCACACCCATAGCTGTTGGACATCCTCCACGTAAACATATTACAATCCCTCCCAGATACACGCTCTAGGGCCCTACACCTTGTCAGCTCACTAAACAGAACATGCTAGAGGGATAGAGTTCTAACTCAGAGACATGCCATACTCTGGAACAAACCACCTATAAATAGCAAAAAAAGCTCCTCATTAGCAGTTGTCATAAATCCTCCTGATGATTGTTTGGGAGATGGGAAATACGCCCCGGGAATCACCTCTGTGGCTCTGGTTGACAGGGGCAAGTGAAATTAAATTACATGTGTGTCAAAGGCCAGGGTAGCATATGGCTAGGCTGCTGTAGGCCCTAGGGCCAATAGTGTATTACCTACCCATGACACGATGCGCACACACATGTACTTAGTGCAATAATTGCTATGCGAGGTTGACTGAGTGTGATGGTGAATGTGTTGGTGAATGTCTGCAAGGTCTGTAAAGGTGTGATAGCTTAGTGTGAAATTGTTACTGTCATGGTAGTTTGTGTCCTAGCTGTGATCCCAGCAACAGATGTGTATGCTATTGCTAGGCAGAAAAAGTAGTATGGCATACGGTGTGACGTAGTCCCTTGTTGTCGACTGTGGTGTCCCATTGTAGGCTAAAGCAATACATTTATGCTTAGTGAGTGGTACTGCTGGTGAATCCAACTCCCATATGAACTGTAGTACTACCTGAAGCTGTAGGCCTAAACAGTACAGTATGGTGTATGTTCACATTGCTTAGAAACACTGTTTTGTGTGTTCACTGTAGTCCTCACAGATTACATACCTCAGGCATAAGGTTTTTGTAAGTAGTGACACATAGTACTGTATGGTACACAGGTAAAGCTCATCTGGGTTGGCATACATTTGTGAGTTGTATGTATGTCTGATGTGTGAGTAATTATGCCTATACCATGCCCTCAATCATATCTGTGTTACAGGGTATACGTGTGTATTTAGCAACATGTATAGTCTAGTACAGCAGTATGCCACCTATATCAACAACTGTGCACATATGTTAGGCAGGGGTTTGACATCAAAGACTACTGTGGTATACTGGTAATACTGTAACTGTACTTTACATTCATTGCAATGGATGACATCTTTCTTCATGCATTAGCTTGATATATACCTCCTGTGGCTAGGTGGTACATTGTATCACATACAGTGTGCCATGTACTGTTGTATAGTCTTACATACTGGTTTCACTTTGTTGCTGTGCAGAACATGGTTTAATATATAGAACGTGCCAGGCACTGTCAGGCAGTTGTGGGCTGAGCACTGATATGTGGTATTAAAAGTGTGTATCTACTGGCAGCCAATAGGTTGCTATATATGGCATTTCATTGATATCTGTACTTTAGAATGTTAAGTGTGCCACATGACTTGCTCACAATTATTGTTTTATTGTCTTCCAGGGACATGTCTCACCATCGCAACCCTGCGTATTCCCCTGAAGAGGAGGAAATAATCATATCCACACTACAACATCACACCCTGCTGTTCTCCAGAACCAGCCAGGACCAGCATGGGCGCACTGCACTGTGGCAAGATGTTGTCCATTGGGTGAATAATGGAGGCATGCATAACCGGACTTATGAGCAGGTACGCCATCACTGCAGTGATTTAATTAGACATGTCCAGCAGCATGCCTCCGATGTCCGCAGACAACAGCTTGCCACAGGTGGTGGTGCAGCATCACATCCGCCCCTCACCAGAGTGGAAGAGCTGCTCCTCAGTGTGGTGGCTCCTGGCCAACCACTACAACAGACATGTGTCATCATGGAGGTCGGAGTCACTCAGCAAGTTGACTCAGAGCTTGCAGGTAAAACATGGCATATCTCTAGATTACTTTTAGCTCGATTGTTAGAACATGTATATGTCAGATGTGTACTGTGTATTTAGAAGATGTGGAACCTGGTGTTGTGCAATACTGATAATTTGGAACATAATCTGTATGCCTGTGACTGTCACCCATTGTACTACTGTAAAATTGCAAACTCACAGCAGTAATGCCATAGTTGTTGACACTCACAAACTGTCTCATATCCTTGTAGGTCCCTCTGGTGTGACAGCAAGACAGCAGACCCATGTTGGTGAGTGTTCTACATTTAATATAGCAAATAACATGTGCATGTCATAGGTGAGTTTTAGGCCATATACATATGTAAAACACCTACACATAATGCATGCTCTGCATGTTTTCTGTGAGACTATGCACATCCCAGTAACATGAGTAGCTGCCTCAAACACATGCAATGCACAGAGCATCCCAAACAATTGTGGTACACTGTAGTGGACATTGTATAGGCAGAGTCAATAGACATGCACACAGCATAAACCACTTTGTCATTCTCAGTAAGTGCTAATATGATACACATGGCGTATTTAGACACCTGCTGTAAGGTCAGACTCCAGTATCCCAAATGTCATCCACACAGCACACATACTATACCTGAGGGGTAGAGGCCTATCATGGGGCAGTGCGACGCTCTTCAACACACACAACACATTCATGTCAGGCAATGCTCCCTATTGAACACCTTACATACCCATGTAACAACTGACTGTGAAATGGATAATGTAGCCACAGTGCTGCAGATCAGGTACAGCAAGATAGTTGCTAGTGTGGCACACATTAGTGGCCTTGAGTGACCACATGATGCTGCCTGATGATGGCTCATGGTACTACACTACATCCAGTTACAGTAACTACAGTACTACACATAGCATTCATTGCTATACACCTGACAGTTGTGTGCATCCAGCCATGGTACGTATACCTATGAGTGATGGTGCACAGGACATTGAAAAGCGGACGACACACAAGTCAGAGCCACTCCCATAGTGGCAGTGCCAGCCCCAGCAATGTTGGGGCTGGGCTGTCAATAGACCATTCTAGAAGACCACGTGCACATGGCTCTGGCCAGTCCCAGCAGGGACATGGGTCCGGTCGACATCCCTCTGCCTCTGATGATAGTACCCAGTCTGGCTTAATACCTGATACTGTCCGTGGCACCCCTGCCAGGCACAGGTACTGTGTCCGTGACCAGAAATGGTGATCTGTATAGCCTGACAGGTACAGTCTGTGGCTATCCCACAACCTCTTGTATTTGGCAGCCACATGGTGGAACTGTGTGCATGCAGACACACACACATAAACCAAACACCTGGGGCTAACACATACACACACATTACATCAACATTGACCCATGCTGTACTGTTGTCCCTCACACACACACACATACTTGTCGATTGGATGAGTCAATTTCCGGCTCTGGCAAACCAACAACACACCCTCTGCATATGATGAAACTGTGCCATCTCCTGTCATCTGTAACATTGATGCAGGAACAGGCTAACATGGTGCTGATGCACAGGGAGACTTAATAGCAGTGTAGCAATGTTAGCATGTTGTCAACAGTAAAGTGTAATGATATCCTTGTAGGTATATCTGAGCAAGCATGATGCATTAAATTAATGATTATCAATGTAGTATTGTTTACACCAGTGTTAATTCTAAGAATGTATTGTCCGCCCATGTGCCACTTGGCTGATGTGTGTAGTTCTGGCAGCATGTGTTGGTGAGTGGGCAGTACATGTGTGATGTGTGCAGTACTGATTTGCAGGTGTACATTTGTGAACATGGTGGAGGTGCACTGTCTGCATGTACATGCATAGTGGACACATGGGAAGGGTGGCATTCCCTGTATTACACAGTGTTAACACTTCATAGTTTCTATTGGTGGCCAGTATGCATTTTACTACACATATGTTTTAACTTGGGTACACATGTGTGTATGACATGGTTTGACACTATGCTGTGGGTGATACTGTTACTATCTGTCATTGGTTTGCATTCCGGTAGTATACACAACCTCAACAGCCTGACTATAACCACTCGTTAGATGACGTCTTGACAACTGACACACAGATGTAGGAAACACAGTAGCATTTGGATCCTTCCGGTACTATACTATACCAGTAACCAGTGGTATTGACCGCCAACCATTCCTGGGACCACTCCTGTTTGGCATGTAGCCCTCTTAGGTACAAGCAAACACACTAGGGATATGTCCATCCACATCTGGTAATGCATACAGTGGCCTGCAATGCATTCTCTGGATGAGACACCTATCCTCCACAAGGGTATCATACAGACAGATACCTGTTGTCCAACCCATGCTGTAAAGCTATAAGCCAACTATAGCATAGTCATCCACATTTACTAAACATAGTATCCCGACAGTACCACATAGGCAGTACCCCACAACATGTAGACAGGGTACAGATGTGTACATACAGCCACGTGTTATGTCATCTGTCCTTTGGTATTCACATTTCCAAAGGTATTCTGAAGTCCCTCGGTGTATCACATAAGCAATAAGGGGTCTGTATGCATATCCACAAAGTTGTTGTACACCTGTAATGAATGTCCATTATTGACAGACTTTGTTGTGTTTGAACATGTCTGAAATATACCCCAGCCATGAACCCTCACTCACACTATTCTATAGGAACTGTCATGGGTGTGTGTGACACAGATGACCTAGGCCACAGATCACTACAATGGCAGGCCTTGTCACAAACATACATATGTGACCTAAGGTCTGAGAAGTAGCAGCACAGTCTGTCAAAGGTAACAGATGTAGTCATGTAGAAAGCAGGTTTCACACCTATGAACTAATTGAGGTCACATGTACATATATGTATTTGCCACACAGATACCTGACATGTGCAATGCACATACTGTTGTTTTACTGATATGTCATACAGTAGTAAAAGCAAAACCCACAACAAATTGACTAACAGTGTCTCACACACACACACACACACACACACACACACACACACACACACACACACACACACACACACACACTCAGCAATTGCAGGATTCAGACACCTGCCTAACTATATTATGATAATAGAGAGATACACATTAACATGAAGCCCTATATGCTTTACTGGGAGTTTTTATTTCCACTGCTGTATTTGTGGGATGCTGACATCATCAGACTTGCCAAAGAGGGATATACCACTTTTAAGGTGTTTTCCTTGTGTTCAAAAAGGGTACTCCTCTCAAAGGATATCACACACAAACATACACCCCCCCCTCCACACATTGCAGGATTTAAACCCCTACTTAAGTATGTTATGATACTAGAGAAATATGCATTAACACGACATGCTATATTGGGAGTTTACGTTTCCACTGCTGTATTTGTGGGATGCTGACATCATCAGACTTGCCAAAGAGGAATATACCTCTTTTAAGGTGTTTTCCTAGTGTCCAAAATGGACACTCCTCTCAAAGGAAATCACACACAAACATACACCCCCCCCACACACACACTCAGCAATTGCAGGATTCAAACCCCTACTTAATTATGTTATGATACTAGAGAGATACGCATTAACATGACGCGCTATATGCTTTACTGTGAGTTTTTGTTTTCACTGCTGTATTTGTGGGATGCTGACATCATCAGACTTGCCAAAGAGGACTATACCTCTTTTAAGGTGTTTTCCTAGTGTCCAAAATGGACACTCCTCTCAAAGGAAATCACACACAAACATACACCCCCCCCCACACACACACTCAGCAATTGCAGGATTCAAACCCCTACTTAATTATGTTATGATACTAGAGAGATACGCATTAACATGACGTGCTATATGCTTTACTGTGAGTTTTTGTTTTCACTGCTGTATTTGTGGGATGCTGACATCATCAGACTTGCCAAAGAGGAATATACCTCTTTTAAGGTGTTTTCCTAGTGTCCAAAAAGGGCACTCTTCTCAAAGGAAATCACACATTTGTTTTCACTGCTGTATTTGTGGGATGCTGACATCATCAGACTTGCCAAAGAGGAATATACCTCTTTTAAGGTGTTTTCCTAGTGTTCAAAAAGGGCACTCTTCTCAAAGGAAATCACACACAAACATACACCCCCCCCCACACACACACTCAGCAATTGCAGGATTCAAACCCCTACTTAATTATGTTATGATACTAGAGAGATACGCATTAACATGACGCGCTATATGCTTTACTGTGAGTTTTTGTTTTCACTGCTGTATTTGTGGGATGCTGACATCATCAGACTTGCCAAAGAGGACTATACCTCTTTTAAGGTGTTTTCCTAGTGTCCAAAATGGACACTCCTCTCACAGGAAATCACACACAAACATACACCCCCCCCACACACACACACTCAGCAATTGCAGGATTCAAACCCCTACTTAATTATGTTATGATACTAGAGAGATACGCATTAACATGACATGCTATATGCTTTACTGTGAGTTTTTGTTTTCACTGCTGTATTTGTGGGATGCTGACATCATCAGACTTGCCAAAGAGGAATATACCTCTTTTAAGGTGTTTTCCTAGTGTCCAAAAAGGGCACTCTTCTCAAAGGAAATCACACATTTGTTTTCACTGCTGTATTTGTGGGATGCTGACATCATCAGACTTGCCAAAGAGGAATATACCTCTTTTAAGGTGTTTTCCTAGTGTCCAAAAAGGGCACTCTTCTCAAAGAAAATCACACACAAACATACACCCCCTCTAGTGTCCAAAAGGCACTCTCTTCTCAAAAAAATCACACATTTGTTTTCACTGCTGTATTTGTGGGATGCTGACATCATCAGACTTGCCAAAGAGGAATATACCTCTTTTAAGGTGTTTTCCTAGTGTCCAAAAGGGCACTCTTCTCAAAGGAAATCACACACAAACATACACCCTCCTAGTGTCCAAAAGGGCACGCTTCTCAAAGGAAATCAAACATAAACACATCCCCCCCACACACAGTCGGCAATTGCAGGATTCAAAACCCCTATTTAATTATGTTATGATACTAGAGAGATACGCATTACCATGGCACTCTATATGCTTTACTGGGTGATTTGTTTTCTCCTGCTATATTTGTAGGATGCTGACATCATCAGACTTGCCAAAGAGGACTATACCTCTTTTAAGGTGTTTTCCTAGTGTCCAAAAGGACACTCCTCTCACAGGAAATCACACACAAACATACACCCCACACACACACACTCAGCAATTGCAGGATTCAAACCCCTACTTAATTATGTTATGATACTAGAGATACGCATTAACATGACGTGCTATATGCTTTACTGTGAGTTTTTGTTTTCACTGCTGTATTTGTGGGATGCTGACATCATCAGACTTGCCAAAGAGGAATATACCTCTTTTAAGGTGTTTTCCTAGTGTCCAAAAAGGGCACTCTTCTCAAAGGAAATCACACATTTGTTTTCACTGCTGTATTTGTGGGATGCTGACATCATCAGACTTGCCAAAGAGGAATATACCTCTTTTAAGGTGTTTTCCTAGTGTTCAAAAAGGGCACTCTTCTCAAAGGAAATCACACAGAAACATACACCCCCCCACACACATACAGCAATTGCAGGATTCAAACCCCTACTTAATTATGTTATGATATTAGAGAAATACGCATTAACATGGCGCTATATGCTTTACTGTGAGTTTTTGTTTTCACTGCTGTATTTGTGGGATGCTGACATCATCAGACTTGCCAAAGAGGACTATACCTCTTTTAAGGTGTTTTCCTAGTGTCCAAAATGGACACTCCTCTCAAAGGAAATCACACACAAACATACACCCCCCCCACACACACACACTCAATTGCAGGATTCAAACCCCTACTTAATTATGTTATGATACTAGAGAGATACGCATTAACATGACGTGCTATATGCTTTACTGTGAGTTTTTGTTTTCACTGCTGTATTTGTGGGATGCTGACATCATCAGACTTGCCAAAGAGGAATATACCTCTTTTAAGGTGTTTTCCTAGTGTCCAAAAGGGCACTCTTCTCAAAGGAAATCACACATTTGTTTTCACTGCTGTATTTGTGGGATGCTGACATCATCAGACTTGCCAAAGAGGAATATACCTCTTTTAAGGTGTTTTCCTAGTGTCCAAAAAGGGCACTCTTCTCAAAGGAAATCACACACAAACATACACCCCCCCCCTCCTAGTGTCCAAAAAGGGCACTCTTCTCAAAGGAAATCACACATTTGTTTTCACTGCTGTATTTGTGGGATGCTGACATCATCAGACTTGCCAAAGAGGAATATACCTCTTTTAAGGTGTTTTCCTAGTGTCCAAAAGGGCACTCTTCTCAAAGGAAATCACACACAAACATACGGAAATCACACACAAACATACACCCCCCCCCCTAGTGTCCAAAAAGGGCACTCTTCTCAAAGGAAATCACACATTTGTTTTCACTGCTGTATTTGTGGGATGCTGACATCATCAGACTTGCCAAAGAGGAATATACCTCTTTTAAGGTGTTTTCCTAGTGTCCAAAAAGGGCACTCTTCTCAAAGGAAATCACACATTTGTTTTCACTGCTGTATTTGTGGGATGCTGACATCATCAGACTTGCCAAAGAGGAATATACCTCTTTTAAGGTGTTTTCCTAGTGTCCAAAAAGGGCACTCTTCTCAAAGGAAATCACACACAAACATACACCCCCCCCCTCCTAGTGTCCAAAAAGGGCACTCTTCTCAAAGGAAATCACACATTTGTTTTCACTGCTGTATTTGTGGGATGCTGACATCATCAGACTTGCCAAAGAGGAATATACCTCTTTTAAGGTGTTTTCCTAGTGTCCAAAAAGGGCACTCTTCTCAAAGGAAATCACACACAAACATACGGAAATCACACACAAACATACACCCCCCCCCTCCTAGTGTCCAAAAAGGGCACTCTTCTCAAAGGAAATCACACATTTGTTTTCACTGCTGTATTTGTGGGATGCTGACATCATCAGACTTGCCAAAGAGGAATATACCTCTTTTAAGGTGTTTTCCTAGTGTCCAAAAAGGGCACTCTTCTCAAAGGAAATCACACATTTGTTTTCACTGCTGTATTTGTGGGATGCTGACATCATCAGACTTGCCAAAGAGGAATATACCTCTTTTAAGGTGTTTTCCTAGTGTCCAAAAAGGGCACTCTTCTCAAAGGAAATCACACACAAACATACACCCCCCCCCCTCCTAGTGTCCAAAAAGGGCACTCTTCTCAAAGGAAATCACACATTTGTTTTCACTGCTGTATTTGTGGGATGCTGACATCATCAGACTTGCCAAAGAGGAATATACCTCTTTAAGGTGTTTTACTAGTGTCCCAAAGGGCACTCTTCTCAAAGGAAATCACACACAAACATACACCCCCCCCCCTCCTAGTCTCGCAAAAGGGCACTCTTCTCAAAGGAAATCACACATTTGTTTTCACTGCTGTATTTGTGGGATGCTGACATCATCAGACTTGCCAAAGAGGAATATACCTCTTTTAAGGTGTTTTCCTAGTGTCCAAAAAGGGCACTCTTCTCAAAGGAAATCACACACAAACATACACCCCCCCCTCCTAGTGTCCAAAAAGGGCACTCTTCTCAAAGGAAATCACACATTTGTTTTCACTGCTGTATTTGTGGGATGCTGACATCATCAGACTTGCCAAAGAGGAATATACCTCTTTTAAGGTGTTTTCCTAGTGTCCAAAAGGGCACTCTTCTCAAAGGAAATCACACACAAACATACGGAAATCACACACAAACATACACCCCCCCCCTCCTAGTGTCCAAAAAGGGCACTCTTCTCAAAGGAAATCACACATTTGTTTTCACTGCTGTATTTGTGGGATGCTGACATCATCAGACTTGCCAAAGAGGAATATACCTCTTTTAAGGTGTTTTCCTAGTGTCCAAAAAGGGCACTCTTCTCAAAGGAAATCACACAAACATACACTTTGTTTTCACTGCTGTATTTGTGGGATGCTGACATCATCAGACTTGCCAAAGAGGAATATACCTCTTTTAAGGTGTTTTCCTAGTGTCCAAAAGGGCACTCTTCTCAAAGGAAATCACACACAAACATACACCCCCCCCCTCCTAGTGTCCAAAAAGGGCACTCTTCTCAAAGGAAATCACACATTTGTTTTCACTGCTGTATTTGTGGGATGCTGACATCATCAGACTTGCCAAAGAGGAATATACCTCTTTTAAGGTGTTTTCCTAGTGTCCAAAAGGGCACTCTTCTCAAAGGAAATCACACACAAACATACACCCTCCAAAAGGGCACTCTTCTCAAAAATCACACATTTGTTTTCACTGCTGTATTTGTGGGATGCTGACATCATCAGACTTGCCAAAGAGGAATATACCTCTTTTAAGGTGTTTTCCTAGTGTCCAAAAAGGGCACTCTTCTCAAAGGAAATCACACACAAACATACACCCCTAGTGTCCAAAAGGGCACTCTTCTCAAAGGAAATCACACATTTGTTTTCACTGCTGTATTTGTGGGATGCTGACATCATCAGACTTGCCAAAGAGGAATATACCTCTTTTAAGGTGTTTTCCTAGTGTCCAAAAGGGCACTCTTCTCAAAGGAAATCACACACAAACATACGGAAATCACACACAAACATACACCCCCCCCCTCCTAGTGTCCAAAAGGGCACTCTTCTCAAAGGAAATCACACATTTGTTTTCACTGCTGTATTTGTGGGATGCTGACATCATCAGACTTGCCAAAGAGGAATATACCTCTTTTAAGGTGTTTTCCTAGTGTCCAAATAGGGCACTCTTCTCAAAGGAAATCACACACAAACATACACCCTTTCATTTTCACTGCTGTATTTGTGGGATGCTGACATCATCAGACTTGCAAAGAGGAAGATACCTCTTTTAAGGTGTTTTCCTAGTGTCCAAAAAGGGCACTCTTCTCAAAGGAAATCACACACAAACATACACCCCGATTTGCACTACTGGGAGTTTTCATTTCCACTGCTGTATTTGTGGGATGCTGACATCATCAGACTTGCCAAAGAAGAATATACCTCTTTTAAGGTGTTTCCCTAGTCTCCAAAAAAGGGCACTCTTCTCAAAGGAAATAACACACAAACATACACCCCAAAGGGCACTATATGCTTTAGTGGGAGCTTTCATTTCCACTGCTGTGTTTGTGGGATGCTGACATCATCAGACTTGTCAAAGAGGGATATACCACTTTTAAGGTGTTTTCCTAGTGTCCAAAAGGGCACTCCTCTCAAAGGCTATCACACACATACATACACCCCGATGCACTATTTGTTTTCACTGCTGTATTTGTGGGATGCTGACATCATCAGACTTGCCAAAGAGGAATATACCTCTTTTAAGGTGTTTTCCTAGTGTCCAAAAAGCATACTCTTCTCAAAGGAAATAACACACAAACATACACCCCGACGTTTGCTTTACTGGGAGCTTTCATTTCCACTGCAGTATTTGTGGGATGCTGACATCATCAGACTTACCAAAGAGGAATATACCTCTTTTAAGGTATTTTCCTAGTGTCCAAAAGGGCACTCCTCTCAAAGGAAATAACACACAAACATACACCCCCGATGCACTATTTGCTTTACTGGGAGTTTGTTTTCACTGCTATATTTGTGGGATGCTGACATCATCAGACTTGCCAAAGAGGAATATACCACTTTAAGGTGTTTTCCTATTCTCCAAAAAGGGCACTCTTCTCAAAGGAAATAACACACAAACATACACCCTCCTAGTGTCCAAAAGGGCACTCTTCTCAAAGGAAATCACACATTTGTTTCCACTGTATATTTGTGGGATGCTGACATCATCAGACTTGCCAAAGAGGAATATACCACTTTTAAGGTGTTTTCTTATTCTCCAAAAAGGGCACTTCTCAAAGGAAATAACACACAAACATACACCCCAGGCACTCTTCACAAAGGACATCTCACATTTGTTTTCACTGCTATATTTGTGGGATGCTGACATCATCAGACTTGCCAAAGAGGAATATACCACTTTTAAGGTGTTTTCCTATTCTCCAAAAAGGGCACTCCTCTCAAAGGAAATAACACACAAACATACACCTCCTAGTGTCCAAAAAGGGCACTCTTCTCAAAGGGAATCACACATTTGTTTTCACTGCTATATTTGTGGGATGCTGACATCATCAGACTTGCCAAAGAGGAATACACCACTTTTAAGGTGTTTTCCTATTCTCCAAAAGGGCACTCTTCTCAAAGGAAATCACACACAAACATACGGAAATCACACACAAACATACACCTCCCACCACCTAGTGTCCAAAAAGGGCACTCTTCTCAAAGGAAATCACACATTTGTTTTCTACTGCTATATTTTTGGGATGCTGTCATCATCAGACTTGCCAAAGAGGAATATACCACTTTTAAGGTGTTTTCCTATTCTCCAAAAAGGGCACTCCTCTCAAAGGAAATAACACACAAACATACACCCCGATGATTACTTGCTTTACTGGAGGTTTCATTTCCACTGCTATATTTGTGGGATGCTGACATCATCAGACTTGCCAAAGAGGAATATACCACTTTTAAGGTGTTTTCCTATTCTCCAAAAAGGGCACTCCTCTCAAAGGAAATAACATACACCTCCTAGTGTCCAAAAGGGCACTCTTCTCAAAGGAAATCACACATTTGTTTCCACTGCTATATTTGTGGGATGCTGACATCATCAGACTTGCCAAAGAGGAATATACCACTTTTAAGGTGTTTTCCTATTCTCCAAAAGGGCACTCTTCTCAAAGGAAATCACACACAAACATAACACACAAACATACACCCTCCTAGTGTCCAAAAAGGCACTCTTCTCAAAGGGAATCACACATTTGTTTTCACTGCTATATTTGTGGGATGCTGACATCATCAGACTTGCCAAAGAGGAATATACCACTTTTAAGGTGTTTTCCTATTCTCCAAAAAGGGCACTCCTCTCAAAGGAAATAACACACAAACATACTATTTGCTTTACTGGGAGTTTTCATTTTCACTGCTATATTTGTGGGATGCTGACATCATCAGACTTGCCAAAGAGGAATATACCACTTTTAAGGTGTTTTCCTATTCTCCAAAAAGGGCACTCCTCTCAAAGGAAATAACACACAAACATACACCCCCTCCTAGTGTCCAAAGGCACTCTTCTCAAAGGGAGTCACATTTGTTTTCACTGCTATATTTGTGGGATGCTGACATCATCAGACTTGCCAAAGAGGAATATACCACTTTTAAGGTGTTTTCCTATTCTCCAAAAAGGTCACTCCTCTCAAAAGAAATTACACACAAACATACGGAACACACAAACATACACCCTCCTAGTGTCCAAAAGGCACTCTTCTCAAAGGGAGTTTTGTTTTCACTGCTATATTTGTGGGATGCTGACATCATCAGACTTGCCAAAGAGGAATATACCACTTTTAAGGTGTTTTCCTATTCTCCAAAAGGGCACTCTTCTCAAAGGAAATAACACACAAACATACACCCCGATGCTATTTGCTTTACTGGTTTTGTTTTCACTGCTATATTTGTGGGATGCTGACATCATCAGACTTGCCAAAGAGGAATATACCACTTTTAAGGTGTTTTCCTATTCTCCAAAAGGGCACTCTTCTCAAAGGAAATAACACACAAACATACACCCTCCTAGTGTCCAAAATGCACTCTTTGCTTTACTGGACATTTCATTTTCACTGCTATATTTGTGGGATGCTGACATCATCAGACTTGCCAAAGAGGAATATACCACTTTTAAGGTGTTTTCCTATTCTCCAAAAGGGCACTCCTCTCAAAGGAAATAACACACAAACATACATCACACACAAACATACCCTCCTAGTGTCCGCACTCTTCTCAAAGGACACATTTGTTTTCACTGCTATATTTGTGGGATGCTGACATCATCAGACTTGCCAAAGAGGAATACACCACTTTTAAGGTGTTTTCCTATTCTCCAAAAAGGGCACTCCTCTCAAAGGAAATAACACACAAACATACACCCCGATGCACTATTTGCTTTACTGGGAGTTTTGTTTTCACTGCTATATTTTTGGGATGCTGTTATCATCAGACTTGCCAAAGAGGAATATACCACTTTTAAGGTGTTTTCCTATTCGCCAAAAACGGCACTCCTCTCAAAGGAAATAACACACAAACCTACACCCCCTAGTGTCGCACTATTTGCTCACTGGGAGTCACACATTTGTTTTCACTGCTATATTTGTGGGATGCTGACATCATCAGACTTGCCAAAGAGGAATATACCACTTTTAAGGTGTTTTCCTATTCTCCAAAAGGGCACTCCTCTCAAAGGAAATAACACACAAACATACACACAAACATACACCTCCTAGTGTCCAAGGCAGTTTTCATTTCCACTGCTATATTTGTGGGATGCTGACATCATCAGACTTGCCAAAGAGGAATATACCACTTTTAAGGTGTTTTCCTATTCTCCAAAAAGGGCACTCCTCTCAAAGGAAATAACACACAAACATACACCCCGATGCACTATTTGCTTTACTGGGAGTTTTCATTTCCACTGCTATATTTTTGGGATGCTGTCATCATCAGACTTGCCAAAGAGGAATATACCACTTTTAAGGTGTTTTCCTATTCTCCAAAAAGGGCACTCCTCTCAAAGGAAATAACACACAAACATACACCCCGATGCACTATTTGCTTTACTGGAAGTTTGTTTTCACTGCTATATTTGTGGGATGCTGACATCATCAGACTTGCCAAAGAGGAATATACCACTTTTAAGGTGTTTTCCTATTCTCCAAAAAGGGCACTCCTCTCAAAGGAAATAACACACAAACATACATAGTGTCCAAAGGCACTCTTCTGGAAATCATTTGTTTCCACTGCTATATTTGTGGGATGCTGACATCATCAGACTTGCCAAAGAGGAATATACCACTTTTAAGGTGTTTTCCTATTCTCCAAAAGGGCACTCCTCTCAAAGGAAATACACACAAACATACACCCTCCTAGTGTGCACTCTTCTCAAAGGGAGTCACACATTTCATTTTCACTGCTATATTTGTGGGATGCTGACATCATCAGACTTGCCAAAGAGGAATATACCACTTTTAAGGTGTTTTCCTATTCTCCAAAAGGGCACTCCTCTCAAAGGAAATAACACACAAACATACACCCCGATGCACTATTTGCTTTACTCGGAGTTTGTTTTCACTGCTATATTTGTGGGATGCTGACATCATCAGACTTGCCAAAGAGGAATATACCACTTTTAAGGTGTTTTCCTATTCTCCAAAAGGGCACTCCTCTCAAAGGAAATAACACACAAACATACACCCTCCTAGTGTCCGGGCACTATTTGCTTACTGGGAGTTTTGTTTTCACTGCTATATTTGTGGGATGCAGACATCATCAGACTTGCCAAAGAGGAATATACAACTTTTAAGGTGATTTCCTATTCTCCAAAAGGGCACTCTCTCAAAGGAAATAACACACAAACATAATCACACACAAACATACACCCCTCCTAGTGTCCGGCACTCTTCTCAAAAAATCACACATTTGTTTTCACTGCTATATTTTTGGGATGCTGACATCATCAGACTTGCCAAAGAGGAATATACCACTTTTAAGGTTTTTTTTTTTTCTCCAAAAAGGGCACTCCTCTCAAAGGAAATAACACACAAACATACACCCCGATGCACTATTTGCTTTACTGGGAGTTTTGTTTTCACTGCTATATTTGTGGGATGCTGACATCATCAGACTTGCCAAAGAGGAATATACCACTTTTAAGGTGTTTTTCCTATTCTCCGAAAAGGGCACTCCTCTCAAAGGAAATAACACACAAACATACACCCCGATGCACTATTTGCTTTACTGGGAGTTTTCATTTCCACTGCTATATTTTTGGGATGCTGACATCATCAGACTTGCCAAAGAGGAATATACCACTTTTAAGGTGTTTTCCTATTCTCCAAAAGGGCACTCCTCTCAAAGGAAATAACACACAAACATACACCACCTCCGCACTATTTGCTTACTGGGAGTTTTGTTTCCACTGCTATATTTGTGGGATGCTGACATCATCAGACTTGCCAAAGAGGAATATACCACTTTTAAGGTGTTTTCCTATTCTCCAAAAAGGGCACTCCTCTCAAAGGAAATAACACACAAACATACACCCCGATGCACTATTTGCTTTACTGGGAGTTTTCATTTCCACTGCTATATTTGTGGGATGCTGACATCATCAGACTTGCCAAAGAGGAATATACCACTTTTAAGGTGTTTTCCTATTCTCCAAAAGGGGCACTCCTCTCAAAGGAAATAACACACAAACATACACTCCCGATGCACTATTTGCTTTACTGGGAGTTTTCATTTCCACTGCTATATTTGTGGGATGCTGACATCATCAGACTTGCCAAAGAGGAATATACCACTTTTAAGGTGTTTTCCTATTCTCCAAAAAGGGCACTCCTCTCAAAGGAAATAACACACAAACATACACCCCTAGTGTCCAAGCACTATTCTTCACACATTTGTTTTCACTGCTATATTTGTGGGATGCTGACATCATCAGACTTGCCAAAGAGGAATATACCACTTTTAAGGTGTTTTCCTATTCTCCAAAAAGGGCACTCCTCTCAAAGGAAATAACACACAAACATACACCCCGATGCACTATTTGCTTTACTGGGAGTTTTCATTTCCACTGCTATATTTGTGGGATGCTGACATCATCAGACTTGCCAAAGAGGAATATACCACTTTTAAGGTGTTTTCCTATTCTCCAAAAAGGGCACTCCTCTCAAAGGAAATAACACACAAACATACACCCCCGATGCACTATTTGCTTTACTGGGAGTTTTCATTTCCACTGCTATATTTGTGGGATGCTGACATCATCAGACTTGCCAAAGAGGAATATACCACTTTTAAGGTGTTTTCCTATTCTCCAAAAGGGCACTCCTCTCAAAGGAAATAACACACAAACATACACCCCGCACTATTTGCTTTCTGGGAGTTTTCATTTCCACTGCTATATTTGTGGGATGCTGACATCATCAGACTTGCCAAAGAGGAATATACCACTTTTAAGGTGTTTTCCTATTCTCCAAAAAGGGCACTCCTCTCAAAGGAAATAACACACAAACATACCACACACAAACATACACTAGTGTGCACTTTTCTGGGAGTTTTCATTTCCACTGCTATATTTGTGGGATGCTGACATCATCAGACTTGCCAAAGAGGAATATACCACTTTTAAGGTGTTTTCCTATTCTCCAAAAAGGGCACTCCTCTCAAAGGAAATAACACACAAACATACACCCCGATGCACTATTTGCTTTACTGGGAGTTTTCATTTCCACTGCTATATTTGTGGGATGCTGACATCATCAGACTTGCCAAAGAGGAATATACCACTTTTAAGGTGTTTTCCTATTCTCCAAAAAGGGCACTCCTCTCAAAGGAAATAACACACAAACATACACCCCCGATGCACTATTTGCTTTACTGGGAGTTTTCATTTCCACTGCTATATTTGTGGGATGCTGACATCATCAGACTTGCCAAAGAGGAATATACCACTTTTAAGGTGTTTTCCTATTCTCCAAAAATGGCACTCCTCTCAAAGGAAATAACACACAAACACACACCCCTGATGCACTATTTGCTTTACTGGGAGTTTTCAATTCCACTGCTATGTTTGTGGGATGCTGACATCATCAGACTTGCCAAAGAGAAATATACCACTTTTAAGGTGTTTTCCTATTCTCCAAAAAGGGCACTCCTCTCAAAGGAAATAACACACAAACATACACCCCTATTTGCTTTACTGGGAGTTTTCATTTCCACTGCTATATTTGTGGGATGCTGACATCATCAGACTTGCCAAAGAGGAATATACAACTTTTAAGGTGTTTTCCTATTCTCCAAAAAGGGCACTCCTCTCAAAGGAAATAACACACAAACATACACCCTGACGCATTATTTGCTTTACTGGGAGTTTTCATTTCCACTGCTATATTTGTGGGATGCTGACATCATCAGACTTGGCAAAGAGAAATATACCACTTTTAAGGTGTTTTCCTATTCTCCGAAAAGGGCACTCCTCTCAAAGGAAATAACACACAAACATACACCCCGATGCACTATTTGCTTTACTGGGAGTTTTCATTTCCACTGCTATATTTGTGGGATGCTGACATCATCAGACTTGCCAAAGAGGAATATACCACTTTTAAGGTGTTTTCCTATTCTCCAAAAAGGGCACTCCTCTCAAAGGAAATAACACACAAACATACACCCCTTGCCAAAGAGGAATATACCTTTTTAAGGGTGTTTTCCTAAAAACACTATTTGCTTTTTACTGGGGTTTTCATTTCCACTGCTATATTTGTGGGATGCTGACATCATCAGACTTGCCAAAGAGGAATATACCACTTTTAAGGTGTTTTCCTATTCTCCAAAAAGGGCACTCCTCTCAAAGGAAATAACACACAAACATACACCCCGATGCACTATTTGCTTTACTGGGAGTTTTCATTTCCACTGCTATATTTGTGGGATGCTGACATCATCAGACTTGCCAAAGAGGAATATACCACTTTTAAGGTGTTTTCCTATTCTCCAAAAAGGGCACTCCTCTCAAAGGAAATAACACACAAACATACACCCCGATGCACTATTTGCTTTACTGGGAGTTTTCATTTCCACTGCTATATTTGTGGGATGCTGACATCATCAGACTTGCCAAAGAGGAATATACCACTTTTAAGGTGTTTTCCTATTCTCCAAAAAGGGCACTCCTCTCAAAGGAAATAACACACAAACATACACCCCCGACGCACTATTTGCTTTACTGGGAGTTTTCATTTCCACTGCTATATTTGTGGGATGCTGACATCATCAGACTTGCCAAAGAGGAATACACCACTTTTAAGGTGTTTTCCTATTCTCCAAAAAGGGCACTCCTCTCAAAGGAAATAACACACAAACATACACCCCGATGCACTATTTGCTTTACTGGGAGTTTTCATTTCCACTGCTATATTTGTGGGATGCTGACATCATCAGACTTGCCAAAGAGAAATATACCACTTATAAGGTGTTTTCCTATTCTCCAAAAAGGGCACTCCTCTCAAAGGAAATAACACACAAACATACACTATTTGCTTTACTGGGAGTTTTCATTTCCACTGCTATATTTGTGGGATGCTGACATCATCAGACTTGCCAAAGAGGAATATACCACTTTTAAGGTGTTTTCCTATTCTCCAAAAAGGGCACTCCTCTCAAAGGAAATAACACACAAACATACACCCCCGACGCACTATTTGCTTTACTGGGAGTTTTCATTTCCACTGCTATATTTGTGGGATGCTGACATCATCAGACTTGCCAAAGAGGAATATACCACTTTTAAGGTGTTTTCCTATTCTCCAAAAGGGCACTCCTCTCAAAGGAAATAACACACAAACATACACCCCGATGCACTATTTGCTTTACTGGGAGTTTTCATTTCCACTGCTATATTTGTGGGATGCTGACATCATCATACTTGGCAAAGAGGAATATACCACTTTTAAGGTGTTTTCCTATTCTCCAAAAAGGGCACTCCTCTCAAAGGAAATAACACACAAACATACACCCCGATGCACTATTTGCTTTACTGGGAGTTTTCATTTCCACTGCTATATTTGTGGGATGCTGACATCATCAGACTTGCCAAAGAGGAATATACCACTTTTAAGGTGTTTTCCTATTCTCCAAAATTGCACTCCTATCAAAGGAAATAACACACAAACATACACCCCGATGCACTATTTGCTTTACTGGGAGTTTTCATTTCCACTGCTATATTTGTGGGATGCTGACATCATCAGACTTGCCAAAGAGGAATATACCACTTTTAAGGTGTTTTCCTTTTCTCAAAGAAGGCCCCCCTCTCAAAGGAACTAACACACAAACCTACACCCGCGATGCACTATTTGCTTTACTGGGAGTTTTCATTTCCACTGCTATATTTGTGGGATGCTGACATCATCATACTTGGCAAAGAGGAATATACCACTTTTAAGGTGTTTTCCTATTCTCCAAACAGGGCACTCCCCTCAAAGGAAATAACACACAAACATACACCCCCGATGCATTATTTGCTTTACTGGGAGTTTTCATTTCCACTGCTATATTTGTGGGATGCTGACATCATCAGACTTGCCAAAGAGGAATATACCACTTTTAAGGTGTTTTCCTATTCTCCAAAAAGGGCACTCCTCTCAAAGGTAATAACACACAAACATACACCCCCGACGCACTATTTGCTTTACTGGGAGTTTTCATTTCCACTGCTATATTTGTGGGATGCTGACATCATCATACTTGGCAAAGAGGAATATACCACTTTTAAGGTGTTTTCCTATTCTCCAAAAGGGCACTCCTCTCAAAGGAAGTAACACACAAACATACACCCGCGATGCACTATTTGCTTTACTGGGAGTTTTCATTTCCACTGCTATATTTGTGGGATGCTGACATCATCAGACTTGCCAAAGAGGAATATACCACTTTTAAGGTGTTTTCCTATTCTCCAAAAAGGGCACTCCTCTCAAAGGAAATAACACACAAACATACACCCCCGATGCACTATTTGCTTTACTGGGAGTTTTCATTTCCACTGCTATATTTGTGGGATGCTGACATCATCAGACTTGCCAAAGAGGAATATACCACTTTTAAGGTGTTTTCCTATTCTCCAAAAAGGGCACTCCTCTCAAAGGAAATAACACACAAAAATACACCCCGGATGCACTATTTGCTTTACTGGGAGTTTTCATTTCCACTGCTATATTTGTGGGATGCTGACATCATCAGACTTGCCAAAGAGGAATATACCACTTTTAAGGTGTTTTCCTATTCTCCAAAAAGGGCACTCCTCTCAAAGGAAATAACACACAAACACTCCCGATGCACTATTTGCTTTACTGGGAGTTTTCATTTCCACTGCTATATTTGTGGGATGCTGACATCATCATACTTGGCAAAGAGGAATATACCACTTTTAAGGTGTTTTCCTATTCTCCAAAAGGGCACTCCTCTCAAAGGAAATAACACACAAACATACACCCCGGGCACTATTTGCTTTACTGGGAGTTTTCATTTCCACTGCTATATTTGTGGGATGCTGACATCATCAGACTTGCCAAAGAGGAATATACCACTTTTAAGGTGTTTTCCTATTCTCCAAAAGGGCACTCCACTCAAAGGAAATAACACACAAACATACACCCCGATGCACTATTTGCTTTACTGGGAGTTTTCATTTCCACTGCTATATTTGTGGGATGCTGACATCATCAGACTTGCCAAAGAGGAATATACCACTTTTAAGGTGTTTTCCTATTCTCCAAAAGGGCACTCCTCTCAAAGGAAATAACACACAAACATACACCCCGATGCACTATTTGCTTTACTGGGAGTTTTCATTTCCACTGCTATATTTGTGGGATGCTGACATCATCAGACTTGGCAAAGAGAAATATACCACTTTTAAGGTGTTTTCCTATTCTCCAAAAAGGGCACTCCTCTCAAAGGAAATAACACACAAACATACACCCCGATGCACTATTTGCTTTACTGGGAGTTTTCATTTCCACTGCTATATTTGTGGGATGCTGACATCATCAGACTTGCCAAAGAGGAATATACCACTTTTAAGGTGTTTTCCTATTCTCCAAAATTGCACTCCTCTCAAAGGAAATAACACACAAACATACACCCCCGATGCACTATTTGCTTTACTGGGAGTTTTCATTTCCACTGCTATATTTGTGGGATGCTGACATCATCAGACTTGCCAAAGAGGAATATACCACTTTTAAGGTGTTTTCCTATTCTCCAAAAGGGCACTCCTCTCAAAGGAAATAACACACAAACATACACCCCGATGCACTATTTGCTTTACTGGGAGTTTTCATTTCCACTGCTATATTTGTGGGATGCTGACATCATCAGACTTGGCAAAGAGAAATATACCACTTTTAAGGTGTTTTCCTATTCTCCAAAAAGGGCACTCCTCTCAAAGGAAATAACACACAAACATACACCCCGATGCACTATTTGCTTTACTGGGAGTTTTCATTTCCACTGCTATATTTGTGGGATGCTGACATCATCAGACTTGGCAAAGAGAAATATACCACTTTTAAGGTGTTTTCCTATTCTCCAAAAAGGCACTCCTCTGAAAGGAAATAACACACAAACATACACCCCGATGCACTATTTGCTTTACTGGGAGTTTTCATTTCCACTGCTATATTTGTGGGATGCTGACATCATCAGACTTGCCAAAGAGGAATATACCACTTTTAAGGTGTTTTCCTATTCTCCAAAAGGGCACTCCTCTCAAAGGAAATAACACACAAACATACACCCCGATGCACTATTTGCTTTACTGGGAGTTTTCATTTCCACTGCTATATTTGTGGGATGCTGACATCATCAGACTTGCCAAAGAGGAATATACCACTTTTAAGGTGTTTTCCTATTCTCCAAAAGGGCACTCCTCTCAAAGGAAATAACACACAAACATACACCCCCGATGCACTATTTGCTTTACTGGGAGTTTTCATTTCCACTGCTATATTTGTGGGATGCTGACATCATCAGACTTGGCAAAGAGGAATATACCATTTTTAAGGTTTTTTCCTATTCTCCAAGAAGGGCACTCCTCTGAAAGGAAATAACACACAAACATACACCCCGATGCACTATTTGCTTTACTGGGAGTTTTCATTTCCACTGCTATATTTGTGGGATGCTGACATCATCAGACTTGGCAAAGAGAAATATACCACTTTTAAGGTGTTTTCCTATTCTCAAAAAAGGCACTCCTCTCAAAGGAAATAACACACAAACATACACCCCGATGCACTATTTGCTTTACTGGGAGTTTTCATTTCCACTGCTATATTTGTGGGATGCTGACATCATCAGACTTGCCAAAGAGGAATATACCACTTTTAAGGTGTTTTCCTATTCTCCAAAAGGGCACTCCTCTCAAAGGAAATAACACACAAACATACACCCCGATGCACTATTTGCTTTACTGGGAGTTTTCATTTCCACTGCTATATTTGTGGGATGCTGACATCATCAGACTTGCCAAAGAGGAATATACCACTTTTAAGGTGTTTTCCTATTCTCCAAAAGGGCACTCCTCTCAAAGGAAATAACACACAAACATACACCCCGATGCACTATTTGCTTTACTGGGAGTTTTCATTTCCACTGCTATATTTGTGGGATGCTGACATCATCAGACTTGGCAAAGAGAAATATACCACTTTTAAGGTGTTTTCCTATTCTCCAAAAAGGGCACTCCTCTCAAAGGAAATAACACACAAACATACACCCCGATGCACTATTTGCTTTACTGGGAGTTTTCATTTCCACTGCTATATTTGTGGGATGCTGACATCATCAGACTTGGCAAAGAGAAATATACCACTTTTAAGGTGTTTTCCTATTCTCCAAAAAGTGCACTCCTCTCAAAGGAAATAACACACAAACATACACCCCGACGCACTATTTGCTTTACTGGGAGTTTTCATTTCCACTGCTATATTTGTGGGATGCTGACATCATCAGACTTGCCAAAGAGGAATACACCACTTTTAAGGTGTTTTCCTATTCTCCAAAAGGGCACTCCTCTCAAAGGAAATAACACACAAACATACACCCCCGACGCACTATTTGCTTTACTGGGAGTTTTCATTTCCACTGCTATATTTTTGGGATGCTGACATCATCAGACTTGCCAAAGAGGAATATACCACTTTTAAGGTGTTTTCCTATTCTCCAAAAAGGGCACTCCTCTCAAAGGAAATAACACACAAACATACACCCCGATGCACTATTTGCTTTACTGGAAGTTTTCATTTCCACTGCTATATTTGTGGGATGCTGACATCATCATACTTGGCAAAGAGGAATATACCACTTTTAAGGTGTTTTCCTATTCTCCAAAAAGGGCACTCCTCTCAAAGGAAATAACACACAAACATACACCCCGATGCACTATTTGCTTTACTGGGAGTTTTCATTTCCACTGCTATATTTGTGGGATGCTGACATCATCATACTTGGCAAAGAGGAATATACCACTTTTAAGGTGTTTTCCTATTCTCCAAACAGGGCACTCCCCTCAAAGGAAATAACACACAAACATACACCCCCGATGCATTATTTGCTTTACTGGGAGTTTTCATTTCCACTGCTATATTTGTGGGATGCTGACATCATCAGACTTGGCAAAGAGAAATATACCACTTTTAAGGTGTTTTCCTATTCTCCAAAAAGGGCACTCCTCTCAAAGGAAATAACACACAAACATACACCCCGATGCACTATTTGCTTTACTGGTGCTTTTCATTTCCACTGCTATATTTGTGGGATGCTGACATCATCAGACTTGGCAAAGAGAAATATACCACTTTTAAGGTGTTTTCCTATTCTCAAAAAAGGCACTCCTCTCAAAGGAAATAACACACAAACATACACCCCGATGCACTATTTGCTTTTACTGGGAGTTTTCATTTCCACTGCTATATTTGTGGGATGCTGACATCATCATACTTGGCAAAGAGGAATATACCACTTTTAAGGTGTTTTCCTATTCTCCAAAAAGGGCACTCCTCTCAAAGGAAATAACACACAAACATACACCCCCGATGCACTATTTGCTTTACTGGGAGTTTTCATTTCCACTGCTATATTTGTGGGATGCTGACATCATCAGACTTGCCAAAGAGGAATATACCACTTTTAAGGTGTTTTCCTATTCTCCAAAAAGGGCACTCCTCTCAAAGGAAATAACACACAAACATACACCCCGATGCACTATTTGCTTTACTGGGAGTTTTCATTTCCACTGCTATATTTGTGGGATGCTGACATCATCAGACTTGGCAAAGAGAAATATACCACTTTTAAGGTGTTTTCCTATTCTCAAAAAAGGCACTCCTCTCAAAGGAAATAACACACAAACATACTATTTGCTTTACTGGGAGTTTTCATTTCCACTGCTATATTTGTGGGATGCTGACATCATCAGACTTGCCAAAGAGGAATATACCACTTTTAAGGTGTTTTCCTATTCTCCAAAAAGTGCACTCCTCTCAAAGGAAATAACACACAAACATACACCCCGATGCACTATTTGCTTTACTGGGAGTTTTCATTTCCACTGCTATATTTGTGGGATGCTGACATCATCAGACTTGCCAAAGAGGAATATACCACTTTTAAGGTGTTTTCCTATTCTCCAAAAGGGCACTCCTCTCAAAGGAAATAACACACAAACATACACCCCGATGCACTATTTGCTTTACTGGGAGTTTTCATTTCCACTGCTATATTTGTGGGATGCTGACATCATCAGACTTGGCAAAGAGAAATATACCACTTTTAAGGTGTTTTCCTATTCTCCAAAAAGGGCACTCCTCTCAAAGGAAATAACACACAAACATACACCCCGATGCACTATTTGCTTTACTGGGAGTTTTCATTTCCACTGCTATATTTGTGGGATGCTGACATCATCAGACTTGGCAAAGAGAAATATACCACTTTTAAGGTGTTTTCCTATTCTCCAAAAAGGGCACTCCTCTCAAAGGAAATAACACACAAACATACACCCCGATGCACTATTTGCTTTACTGGGAGTTTTCATTTCCACTGCTATATTTGTGGGATGCTGACATCATCAGACTTGCCAAAGAGGAATATACCACTTTTAAGGTGTTTTCCTATTCTCCAAAATTGCACTCCTCTCAAAGGAAATAACACACAAACATACACCCCCGATGCACTATTTGCTTTACTGGGAGTTTTCATTTCCACTGCTATATTTGTGGGATGCTGACATCATCATACTTGGCAAAGAGGAATATACCACTTTTAAGGTGTTTTCCTATTCTCCAAAAAGGGCACTCCTCTCAAAGGAAATAACATACAAACATACACCCCGACGCACTATTTGCTTTACTGGGAGTTTTCATTTCCACTGCTATATTTGTGGGATGCTGACATCATCATACTTGGCAAAGAGGAATATACCACTTTTAAGGTGTTTTCCTATTCTCCAAAAGGGCACTCCTCTCAAAGGAAATAACACACAAACATACACCCCGATGCACTATTTGCTTTACTGGGAGTTTTCATTTCCACTGCTATATTTGTGGGATGCTGACATCATCATACTTGGCAAAGAGGAATATACCACTTTTAAGGTGTTTTCCTATTCTCCAAAAAGGGCACTCCTCTCAAAGGAAATAACACACAAACATACACCCCGATGCACTATTTGCTTTACTTGGAGTTTTCATTTCCACTGCTATATTTGTGGGATGCTGACATCATCAGACTTGCCAAAGAGGAATATACCACTTTTAAGGTGTTTTCCTATTCTCCAAAAAGGGCACTCCTCTCAAAGGAAATAACACACAAACATACACCCCCGACGCACTATTTGCTTTACTGGGAGTTTTCATTTCCACTGCTATATTTGTGGGATGCTGACATCATCATACTTGGCAAAGAGGAATATACCACTTTTAAGGTGTTTTCCTATTCTCCAAAATTGCACTCCTCTCAAAGGAAATAACACACAAACATACACCCCGATGCACTATTTGCTTTACTGGGAGTTTTCATTTCCACTGCTATATTTGTGGGATGCTGACATCATCAGACTTGCCAAAGAGGAATATACCACTTTTAAGGTGTTTTCCTATTCTCCAAAAAGGGCACTCCTCTCAAAGGAAATAACACACAAACATACTATTTGCTTTACTGGGAGTTTTCATTTCCACTGCTATATTTGTGGGATGCTGACATCATCAGACTTGGCAAAGAGAAATATACCACTTTTAAGGTGTTTTCCTATTCTCAAAAAAGGCACTCCTCTCAAAGGAAATAACACACAAACATACACCCCGATGCACTATTTGCTTTACTGGGAGTTTTCATTTCCACTGCTATATTTGTGGGATGCTGACATCATCAGACTTGGCAAAGAGAAATATACCACTTTTAAGGTGTTTTCCTATTCTCAAAAAAGGCACTCCTCTCAAAGGAAATAACACACAAACATACACCCCCCGATGCACTATTTGCTTTACTGGGAGTTTTCATTTCCACTGCTATATTTGTGGGATGCTGACATCATCAGACTTGCCAAAGAGGAATATACCACTTTTAAGGTGTTTTCCTATTCTCCAAAAAGGGCACTCCTCTCAAAGGAAATAACACACAAACATACACCCCCGATGCACTATTTGCTTTACTGGGAGTTTTCATTTCCACTGCTATATTTGTGGGATGCTGACATCATCAGACTTGCCAAAGAGGAATATACCACTTTTAAGGTGTTTTCCTATTCTCCAAAAAGGGCACTCCTCTCAAAGGAAATAACACACAAACATACACCCCTATTTGCTTTACTGGGAGTTTTCATTTCCACTGCTATATTTGTGGGATGCTGACATCATCAGACTTGCCAAAGAGGAATATACCACTTTTAAGGTGTTTTCCTATTCTCCAAAAGGGCACTCCTCTCAAAGGAAATAACACACAAACATACACCCCCGATGCACTATTTGCTTTACTGGGAGTTTTCATTTCCACTGCTATATTTGTGGGATGCTGACATCATCAGACTTGGCAAAGAGGAATATACCATTTTTAAGGTGTTTTCCTATTCTCCAAAAAGGGCACTCCTCTCAAAGGAAATAACACACAAACATACACCCCGATGCACTATTTGCTTTACTGGGAGTTTTCATTTCCACTGCTATATTTGTGGGATGCTGACATCATCATACTTGGCAAAGAGGAATATACCACTTTTAAGGTGTTTTCCTATTCTCCAAACAGGGCACTCCTCTCAAAGGAAATAACATACAAACATACACCCCGACGCACTATTTGCTTTACTGGGAGTTTTCATTTCCACTGCTATATTTGTGGGATGCTGACATCATCAGACTTGGCAAAGAGAAATATAACACTTTTAAGGTGTTTTCCTAGTCTCCAAAAGGGGCACTCCTCTCAAAGGAAATAACACACAAACATACACCCCCGATGCACTATTTGCTTTACTGGGAGTTTTCATTTCCACTGCTATATTTGTGGGATGCTGACATCATCAGACTTGCCAAAGAGAAATATACCACTTATAAGGTGTTTTCCTATTCTCCAAAAAGGGCACTCCTCTCAAAGGAAATAACACACAAACATACACCCCCGACGCACTATTTGCTTTACTGGGAGTTTTCATTTCCACTGCTATATTTGTGGGATGCTGACATCATCATACTTGGCAAAGAGGAATATACCACTTTTAAGGTGTTTTCCTTTTCTCCAAACAGGGCACTGCTCTCAAAGGAAATAACACACAAACATACACCCCGACGCACTATTTGCTTTACTGGGAGTTTTCATTTCCACTGCTATATTTGTGGGATGCTGACATCATCAGACTTGGCAAAGAGAAATATACCACGTTTAGGGTGTTTTCCTATTCTCCAAAAAGGGCACTCCTCTCAAAGGAAATAACACACAAACATACACCCCGACGCACTATTTGCTTTACTGGGAGTTTTCATTTCCACTGCTATATTTGTGGGATGCTGACATCATCATACTTGGCAAAGAGGAATATACCACTTTTAAGGTGTTTTCCTATTCTCCAAAAAGGGCACTCCTCTCAAAGGAAATAACACACAAACATACACCCCCGATGCACTATTTGCTTTACTGGGAGTTTTCATTTCCACTGCTATATTTGTGGGATGCTGACATCATCAGACTTGCCAAAGAGAAATATACCACTTTTAAGGTGTTTTCCTATTCTCCAAAAGGGGTACTCCTCTCAAAGGAAATAACACACAAACATGATGCACTATTTGCTTTACTGGGAGTTTTCATTTCCACTGCTATATTTGTGGGATGCTGACATCATCAGACTTGGCAAAGAGAAATATACCACTTTTAAGGTGTTTTCCTATTCTCCAAAAAGGGCACTCCTCTCAAAGGAAATAACACACAAACATACACCCCGATGCACTATTTGCTTTACTGGGAGTTTTCATTTCCACTGCTATATTTGTGGGATGCTGACATCATCAGACTTGGCAAAGAGAAATATACCACTTTTAAGGTGTTTTCCTATTCTCAAAAAAGGCACTCCTCTCAAAGGAAATAACACACAAACCTACTATTTGCTTTACTGGGAGTTTTCATTTCCACTGCTATATTTGTGGGATGCTGACATCATCAGACTTGCCAAAGAGAAATATACCACTTTTAAGGTGTTTTTCTATTCTCCAAAAAGGGCGCTCCTCTCAAAGGAAATAACACACAAACATACACCCCCGAAGCACTATTTGCTTAACTGGGAGTTTTCATTTCCACTGCTATATTTGTGGGATGCTGACATCATCAGACTTGGCAAAGAGAAATATACCACTTTTAAGGTGTTTTCCTATTCTCCAAAAAGGGCACTCCTCTCAAAGGAAATAACACACAAACATACACCCCCGATGCACTATTTGCTTTACTGGGAGTTTTCATTTCCACTGCTATATTTGTGGGATGCTGACATCATCAGACTTGGCAAAGAGAAATATACCACTTTTAAGGTGTTTTCCTATTCTCCAAAAAGGGCACTCCTCTCAAAGGAAATAACACACAAACATACACCCCGATGCACTATTTGCTTTACTGGGAGTTTTCATTTCCACTGCTATATTTGTGGGATGCTGACATCATCAGACTTGCCAAAGAGGAATATACCACTTTTAAGGTGTTTTCTTATTCTCCAAAAAGGGCACTCCTCTCAAAGGAAATAACACACAAACATACACCCCGACGCACTATTTGCTTTACTGGGAGTTTTCATTTCCACTGCTATATTTGTGGGATGCTGACATCATCAGACTTGGCAAAGAGAAATATACCACGTTTAGGGTGTTTTCCTATTCTCCAAAAAGGGCACTCCTCTCAAAGGAAATAACACACAAACATACACCCCCGACGCACTATTTGCTTTACTGGGAGTTTTCATTTCCACTGCTATATTTGTGGGATGCTGACATCATCATACTTGGCAAAGAGGAATATACCACTTTTAAGGTGTTTTCCTATTCTCCAAAAAGGGCACTCCTCTCAAAGGAAATAACACACAAACATACACCCCCGATGCACTATTTGCTTTACTGGGAGTTTTCATTTCCACTGCTATATTTGTGGGATGCTGACATCATCAGACTTGCCAAAGAGGAATATACCACTTTTAAGGTGTTTTCCTATTCTCCAAAAAGGGCACTCCTCTCAAAGGAAATAACACACAAACATACACCCCGATGCACTATTTGCTTTACTGGGAGTTTTCATTTCCACTGCTATATTTGTGGGATGCTGACATCATCAGACTTGCCAAAGAGGAATATACCACTTTTAAGGTGTTTTCCTATTCTCCAAAAGGGCACTCCTCTCAAAGGAAATAACACACAAACATACACCCCGATGCACTATTTGCTTTACTGGGAGTTTTCATTTCCACTGCTATATTTGTGGGATGCTGACATCATCAGACTTGGCAAAGAGAAATATACCACTTTTAAGGTGTTTTCCTATTCTCCAAAAAGGGCACTCCTCTCAAAGGAAATAACACACAAACATACACCCCCGATGCACTATTTGCTTTACTGGGAGTTTTGTGGGATGCTGACATCATCAGACTTGCCAAAGTGAAATATACCACTTAAGGTGTTTTCCTATTCTCCAAAAGGGCACTCCTCTCAAAGGAAATAACACACAAACATACACCCCGATGCACTATTTGCTTTACTGGGAGTTTTCATTTCCACTGCTATATTTGTGGGATGCTGACATCATCAGACTTGGCAAAGAGAAATATACCACTTTTAAGGTGTTTTCCTATTCTCAAAAAAGGCACTCCTCTCAAAGGAAATAACACACAAACATACACCCCCGACGCACTATTTGCTTTACTGGGAGTTTTCATTTCCACTGCTATATTTGTGGGATGCTGACATCATCAGACTTGCCAAAGAGGAATATACCACTTTTAAGGTGTTTTCCTATTCTCCAAAAAGGGCACTCCTCTCAAAGGAAATAACACACAAACATACTATTTGCTTTACTGGGAGTTTTCATTTCCACTGCTATATTTGTGGGATGCTGACATCATCAGACTTGGCAAAGAGAAATATACCACTTTTAAGGTGTTTTCCTATTCTCAAAAAAGGCACTCCTCTCAAAGGAAATAACACACAAACATACACCCCCGACGCACTATTTGCTTAAATGGGAGTTTTCATTTCCACTGCTATATTTGTGGGATGCTGACATCATCAGACTTGCCAAAGAGGAATATACCACTTTTAAGGTGTTTTCCTATTCTCCAAAAAGGGTACTCCTCTCAAAGGAAATAACACACAAACATACAACCCCGACGCACTATTTGCTTTACTGGGAGTTTTCATTTCCACTGCTATATTTGTGGGATGCTGACATCATCAGACTTGCCAAAGAGGAATATACCACTTTTAAGGTGTTTTCCTATTCTCCAAAATTGCACTCCTCTCAAAGGAAATAACACACAAATATACACCCCCGATGCACTATTTGCTTTACTGGGAGTTTTCATTTCCACTGCTATATTTGTGGGATGCTGACATCATCAGACTTGGCAAAGAGAAATATACCACTTTTAAGGTGTTTTCCTATTCTCCAAAAAGGGCACTCCTCTCAAAGGAAATAACACACAAACATACACCCCGACGCACTATTTGCTTTACTGGGAGTTTTCATTTCCACTGCTATATTTGTGGGATGCTGACATCATCAGACTTGCCAAAGAGAAATATACCACTTATAAGGTGTTTTCCTATTCTCCAAAAAGGGCACTCCTCTCAAAGGAAATAACACACAAACATACACCCCGACGCACTATTTGCTTTACTGGGAGTTTTCATTTCCACTGCTATATTTGTGGGATGCTGACATCATCAGACTTGCCAAAGAGGAATATACCACTTTTAAGGTGTTTTCCTATTCTCCAAAAAGGGCACTCCTCTCAAAGGAAATAACACACAAACATACACCCCGATGCACTATTTGCTTTACTGGGAGTTTTCATTTCCACTGCTATATTTGTGGGATGCTGACATCATCAGACTTGCCAAAGAGGAATATACCACTTTTAAGGTGTTTTCCTATTCTCCAAAAGGGCACTCCTCTCAAAGGAAATAACACACAAACATACACCCCCGATGCACTATTTGCTTTACTGGGAGTTTTCATTTCCACTGCTATATTTGTGGGATGCTGACATCATCAGACTTGCCAAAGAGGAATATACCACTTTTAAGGTGTTTTCCTATTCTCCAAAAAGGGCACTCCTCTCAAAGGAAATAACACACAAACATACACCCCGATGCACTATTTGCTTTACTGGGAGTTTTCATTTCCACTGCTATATTTGTGGGATGCTGACATCATCAGACTTGGCAAAGAGAAATATACCACTTTTAAGGTGTTTTCCTATTCTCAAAAAAGGCACTCCTCTCAAAGGAAATAACACACAAACATACACCCCGATGCACTATTTGCTTTACTGGGAGTTTTCATTTCCACTGCTATATTTGTGGGATGCTGACATCATCATACTTGGCAAAGAGGAATATACCACTTTTAAGGTGTTTTCCTATTCTCCAAAAGGGCACTCCTCTCAAAGGAAATAACACACAAACATACACCCCGATGCACTATTTGCTTTACTGGGAGTTTTCATTTCCACTGCTATATTTGTGGGATGCTGACATCATCAGACTTGCCAAAGAGGAATATACCACTTTTAAGGTGTTTTCCTATTCTCCAAAAGGGGCACTCCTCTCAAAGGAAATAACACACAAACATACTATTTGCTTTACTGGGAGTTTTCATTTCCACTGCTATATTTGTGGGATGCTGACATCATCAGACTTGGCAAAGAGAAATATACCACTTTTAAGGTGTTTTCCTATTCTCCAAAAAGGGCACTCCTCTCAAAGGAAATAACACACAAACATACACCCCGATGCACTATTTGCTTTACTGGGAGTTTTCATTTCCACTGCTATATTTGTGGGATGCTGACATCATCATACTTGGCAAAGAGGAATATACCACTTTTAAGGTGTTTTCCTATTCTCCAAAAAGGGCACTCCTCTCAAAGGAAATAACACACAAACATACACCCCCGATGCACTATTTGCTTTACTGGGAGTTTTCATTTCCACTGCTATATTTGTGGGATGCTGACATCATCAGACTTGCCAAAGAGGAATATACCACTTTTAAGGTGTTTTCCTATTCTCCAAAAGGGCACTCCTCTCAAAGGAAATAACACACAAACATACACCCCGATGCACTATTTGCTTTACTGGGAGTTTTCATTTCCACTGCTATATTTGTGGGATGCTGACATCATCAGACTTGGCAAAGAGAAATATACCACTTTTAAGGTGTTTTCCTATTCTCCAAAAAGGGCACTCCTCTCAAAGGAAATAACACACAAACATACACCCCGATGCACTATTTGCTTTACTGGGAGTTTTCATTTCCACTGCTATATTTGTGGGATGCTGACATCATCAGACTTGGCAAAGAGAAATATACCACTTTTAAGGTGTTTTCCTATTCTCCAAAAGGGCACTCCTCTCAAAGGAAATAACACACAAACATACACCCCGACGCACTATTTGCTTTACTGGGAGTTTTCATTTCCACTGCTATATTTGTGGGATGCTGACATCATCAGACTTGCCAAAGAGGAATACACCACTTTTAAGGTGTTTTCCTATTCTCCAAAAGGGCACTCCTCTCAAAGGAAATAACACACAAACATACACCCCGATGCACTATTTGCTTTACTGGGAGTTTTCATTTCCACTGCTATATTTGTGGGATGCTGACATCATCAGACTTGCCAAAGAGGAATATACCACTTTTAAGGTGTTTTCCTATTCTCCAAAATTGCACTCCTCTCAAAGGAAATAACACACAAACATACACCCCCGATGCACTATTTGCTTTACTGGGAGTTTTCATTTCCACTGCTATATTTGTGGGATGCTGACATCATCAGACTTGGCAAAGAGAAATATACCACTTTTAAGGTGTTTTCCTATTCTCAAAAAAGGCACTCCTCTCAAAGGAAATAACACACAAACATACACCCCGACGCACTATTTGCTTTACTGGGAGTTTTCATTTCCACTGCTATATTTGTGGGATGCTGACATCATCAGACTTGCCAAAGAGGAATATACCACTTTTAAGGTGTTTTCCTATTCTCCAAAAGGGCACTCCTCTCAAAGGAAATAACACACAAACATACACCTCCGATGCACTATTTGCTTTACTGGGAGTTTTCATTTCCACTGCTATATTTGTGGGATGCTGACATCATCAGACTTGCCAAAGAGGAATATACCACTTTTAAGGTGTTTTCCTATTCTCCAAAATTGCACTCCTCTCAAAGGAAATAACACACAAACATACACCCCGATGCACTATTTGCTTTACTGGGAGTTTTCATTTCCACTGCTATATTTGTGGGATGCTGACATCATCAGACTTGGCAAAGAGAAATATACCACTTTTAAGGTGTTTTCCTATTCTCAAAAAAGGCACTCCTCTCAAAGGAAATAACACACAAACATACTATTTGCTTTACTGGGAGTTTTCATTTCCACTGCTATATTTGTGGGATGCTGACATCATCAGACTTGCCAAAGAGGAATATACCACTTTTAAGGTGTTTTCCTATTCTCCAAAAGGGCACTCCTCTCAAAGGAAATAACACACAAACATACACCCCCGATGCACTATTTGCTTTACTGGGAGTTTTCATTTCCACTGCTATATTTGTGGGATGCTGACATCATCAGACTTGCCAAAGAGGAATATACCACTTTTAAGGTGTTTTCCTATTCTCCGAAAAGGGCACTCCTCTCAAAGGAAATAACACACAAACATACACCCCGATGCACTATTTGCTTTACTGGGAGTTTTCATTTCCACTGCTATATTTGTGGGATGCTGACATCATCAGACTTGGCAAAGAGAAATATACCACTTTTAAGGTGTTTTCCTATTCTCAAAAAAGGCACTCCTCTCAAAGGAAATAACACACAAACATACACCCCGATGCACTATTTGCTTTACTGGGAGTTTTCATTTCCACTGCTATATTTGTGGGATGCTGACATCATCAGACTTGCCAAAGAGGAATATACCACTTTTAAGGTGTTTTCCTATTCTCCAAAAAGGGCACTCCTCTCAAAGGAAATAACACACAAACATACACACCCCGCAATTTGCTTACTGGGAGTTTTTGTTTTCACTGCTATATTTGTGGGATGCTGACATCATCAGACTTGCCAAAGAGGAATACACCACTTTTAAGGTGTTTTCCTATTCTCCAAAAAGGGCACTCCTCTCAAAGGAAATAACACACAAACATACACCTTTTACTGGGAGTTTTCATTTCCACTGCTATATTTGTGGGATGCTGACATCATCAGACTTGCCAAAGAGAAATATACCACTTATAAGGTGTTTTCCTATTCTCCAAAAAGGGCACTCCTCTCAAAGGAAATAACACACAAACATACACCCCCGACGCACTATTTGCTTTACTGGGAGTTTTCATTTCCACTGCTATATTTGTGGGATGCTGACATCATCAGACTTGCCAAAGAGGAATATACCACTTTTAAGGTGTTTTCCTATTCTCCAAAAAGGGTACTCCTCTCAAAGGAAATAACACACAAACATACAACCCCGACGCACTATTTGCTTTACTGGGAATTTTCATTTCCACTGCTATATTTGTGGGATGCTGACATCATCAGACTTGCCAAAGAGGAATATACCACTTTTAAGGTGTTTTCCTATTCTTCAAAAAGGGCACGCCTCTCAAAGGAAATAACACACAAACATACTATTTGCTTTACTGGGAGTTTTCATTTCCACTGCTATATTTGTGGGATGCTGACATCATCAGACTTGCCAAAGAGGAATATACCACTTTTAAGGTGTTTTCCTATTCTCCAAAATTGCACTCCTCTCAAAGGAAATAACACACAAACATACACCCCCGAAGCACTATTTGCTTTACTGGGAGTTTTCATTTCCACTGCTATATTTGTGGGATGCTGACATCATCAGACTTGGCAAAGAGAAATATACCACTTTTAAGGTGTTTTTCTATTCTCCAAAAAGGGCGCTCCTCTCAAAGGAAATAACACACAAACATACACCCCCGAAGCACTATTTGCTTTACTGGGAGTTTTCATTTCCACTGCTACATTTGTGGGATGCAGACATCATCAGGCTTGCCAACGAGGAATATACCACTTTTAATGTGTTTTCCTATTCTCCAAAAAGGGCACTCCTCTCAAAGGAAATAACACACAAACATACACCCCCGATGCACTATTTGCTTTACTTGGAGTTTTCATTTCCACTGCTATATTTGTGGGATGCTGACATCATCAGACTTGCCAAAGAGGAATATACCATTTTTAAGTTGTTTTCCTATTCTCCAAAAAGGGCACTCCTCTCAAAGGAAATAACACACAAACATACACCCCCGATGCATTATTTGCTTTACTGGGAGTTTTCATTTCCACTGCTATATTTGTGGGATGCTGACATCATCAGACTTGCCAAAGAGGAATATACCACTTTTAAGGTGTTTTCCTATTCTCCAAAAGGGCACTCCTCTCAAAGGAAATAACACACAAACATACACCCCGATGCACTATTTGCTTTACTGGGAGTTTTCATTTCCACTGCTATATTTGTGGGATGCTGACATCATCAGACTTGGCAAAGAGAAATATACCACTTTTAAGGTGTTTTCCTATTCTCCAAAAAGGGCACTCCTCTCAAAGGAAATAACACACAAACATACACCCCGATGCACTATTTGCTTTACTGGGAGTTTTCATTTCCACTGCTATATTTGTGGGATGCTGACATCATCAGACTTGCCAAAGAGGAATATACCACTTTTAAGGTGTTTTCCTATTCTCCAAAAAGGGCACTCCTCTCAAAGGAAATAACACACAAACATACACCCCGATGCACTATTTGCTTTACTGGGAGTTTTCATTTCCACTGCTATATTTGTGGGATGCTGACATCATCAGACTTGCCAAAGAGGAATATACCACTTTTAAGGTGTTTTCGTAGTCTCCAAAAGGGCACTCCTCTCAAAGGAAATAACACACAAACATACACCCCGATGCACTATTTGCTTTACTGGGAGTTTTCATTTCCACTGCTATATTTGTGGGATGCTGACATCATCAGACTTGCCAAAGAGGAATATACCACTTTTAAGGTGTTTTCCTATTCTCCAAAAAGGGCACTCCTCTCAAAGGAAATAACACACAAACATACACCCCGATGCACTATTTGCTTTACTGGGAGTTTTCATTTCCACTGCTATATTTGTGGGATGCTGACATCATCATACTTGGCAAAGAGGAATATACCACTTTTAAGGTGTTTTCCTATTCTCCAAAAATGGCACTCCTCTCAAAGGAAATAACACACAAACATACACCCCCGACGCACTATTTGCTTTACTGGGAGTTTTCATTTCCACTGCTATATTTGTGGGATGCTGACATCATCAGACTTGCCAAAGAGGAATATACCACTTTTAAGGTGTTTTCCTATTCTTCAAAAAGGGCACGCCTCTCAAAGGAAATAACACACAAACATACTATTTGCTTTACTGGGAGTTTTCATTTCCACTGCTATATTTGTGGGATGCTGACATCATCAGACTTGCCAAAGAGGAATATACCACTTTTAAGGTGTTTTCCTATTCTCCAAAAGGGCACTCCTCTCAAAGGAAATAACATACAAACATACACCCCGACGCACTATTTGCTTTACTGGGAGTTTTCATTTCCACTGCTATATTTGTGGGATGCTGACATCATCAGACTTGGCAAAGAGAAATATACCACTTTTAAGGTGTTTTCCTATTCTCCAAAAAGGGCACTCCTCTCAAAGGAAATAACACACAAACATACACCCCCGATGCACTATTTGCTTTACTGGGAGTTTTCATTTCCACTGCTATATTTGTGGGATGCTGACATCATCAGACTTGCCAAAGAGGAATATACCACTTTTAAGGTGTTTTCCTATTCTCCAAAAAGGGCACTCCTCTCAAAGGAAATAACACACAAACATACACCCCTATTTGCTTTACTGGGAGTTTTCATTTCCACTGCTATATTTGTGGGATGCTGACATCATCAGACTTGCCAAAGAGGAATATACCACTTTTAAGGTGTTTTCCTATTCTCCAAAAAGGGCACTCCTCTCAAAGGAAATAACACACAAACATACACCCCCGACGCACTATTTGCTTTACTGGGAGTTTTCATTTCCACTGCTATATTTGTGGGATGCTGACATCATCAGACTTGCCAAAGAGGAATATACCACTTTTAAGGTGTTTTCCTATTCTCCTAAAAGGGCACTCCTCTCAAAGGAAATAACACACAAACATACACCCCGATGCACTATTTGCTTTACTGGGAGTTTTCATTTCCACTGCTATATTTGTGGGATGCTGACATCATCATACTTGGCAAAGAGGAATATACCACTTTTAAGGTGTTTTCCTATTCTCCAAAAAGGGCACTCCTCTCAAAGAAAATAACACACAAACATACACCCCTTACGCACTATTTGCTTTACTGGGAGTTTTCATTTCCACTGCTATATTTGTGGGATGCTGACATCATCAGACTTGCCAAAGAGGAATATACCACTTTTAAGGTGTTTTCCTATTCTCCAAAAAGGGCACTCCTCTCAAAGGAAATAACACACAAACATACACCCCCGATGCACTTTTTGCTTTACTGGGAGTTTTCATTTCCACTGCTATATTTGTGGGATGCTGACATCATCAGACTTGCCAAAGAGGAATATACCACTTTTAAGGTGTTTTCCTATTCTCCAAAAAGGGCACTCCTCTCAAAGGAAATAACACACAAACATACACCCCCGATGCACTATTTGCTTTACTGGGAGTTTTCATTTCCACTGCTATATTTGTGGGATGCTGACATCATCAGACTTGCCAAAGAGGAATATACCACTTTTAAGGTGTTTTCCTATTCTCCAAAAAGGGCACTCCTCTCAAAGGAAATAACACACAAACATACACCCCGATGCACTATTTGCTTTACTGGGAGTTTTCATTTCCACTGCTATATTTGTGGGATGCTGACATCATCAGACTTGGCAAAGAGAAATATACCACTTTTAAGGTGTTTTCCTATTCTCCAAAAAGGGCACTCCTCTCAAAGGAAATAACACACAAACATACACCCCTCCTAGTGTTTGCACTTTTTACTGGGAGTTTTGTTTCCACTGCTATATTTGTGGGATGCTGACATCATCAGACTTGCCAAAGAGGAATATACCACTTTTAAGGTGTTTTCCTATTCTCCAAAAGGGCACTCCTCTCAAAGGAAATAACACACAAACATACACACACACAAACATACACCTCCTAGTGTCCAAAAGGGCACTCTTCTCAAAGGAAATTTTCATTTCCACTGCTATATTTGTGGGATGCTGACATCATCAGACTTGCCAAAGAGAAATATACCACTTTTAAGGTGTTTTCCTATTCTCCAAAAAGGGCACTCCTCTCAAAGGAAATAACACACAAACATACAGCCCCAACGCACTATTTGCTTTACTGGGAGTTTTCATTTCCACTGCTATATTTGTGGGATGCTGACATCATCAGACTTGCCAAAGAAGAATATACCACTTTTAAGGTGTTTTCCTATACTCCAAAAAGGGCACTCCTCTCAAAGGAAATAACATACAAACATACACCCCGACGCACTATTTGCTTTACTGGGAGTTTTCATTTCCACTGCTATATTTGTGGGATGCTGACATCATCAGACTTGGCAAAGTGAAATATACCACTTTTAAGGTGTTTTCCTATTCTCCAAAAAGGGCACTCCTCTCAAAGGAAATAACACACAAACATACACCCCGATGGTCTATTTGCTTTACTGTGAGTTTTCATTTCCACTGCTATATTTGTGGGATGCTGACATCATCAGACTTGCCAAAGAGGAATATACCACTTTTAAGGTGTTTTCCTATTCTCCAAAAAGGGCACTCCTCTCAAAGGAAATAACACACAAACATACTATTTGCTTTACTGGGAGTTTTGTTTTCACTGCTATATTTTTGGGATGCTGACATCATCAGACTTGCCAAAGAGGAATATACCACTTTTAAGGTGTTTTCCTATTCTCCAAAAAGGGCACTCCTCTCAAAGGAAATAACACACAAACATACACCCCCGACGCACTATTTGCTTTACTGGGAGTTTTGTTTTCACTGCCATATTTGTGGGATGCTGACATCATCAGACTTGCCAAAGAGGAATATACCACTTTTAATGTGTTTTTCCTATTCTCCGAAAAGGGCACTCCTCTCAAAGGAAATAACACACAAACATACACCCCACCACTATGTGCTTTAGTAGGAGTTTTCATTTCCACTGCTGTATTTGTGGGATGCTGACATCATCAGACTTGCCAAAGAAGAATATACCTCTTTTAAGGTGTTTTCCTAGTGTCCAAAAAGGGCACTCCTCTCAAAGGAAATCACACACAAGCATACACCTCCTTCACACACACTCAGCAATTGCAGGATTCAAACACCTATCTAACTATGTTATGATACTAGAGAGATACGCATTAACACAACGTGCTATATTCTTTACTGGGTGCTTTCATTTCTCCTGCTATATTTGTAGGATGCTGACATCATCAGACTAGACATGGTAATGTGTGTACTTTGTTTTATGCAATCCCACGAGTGAGCCATGGGGGACAGCAGGTGTTACAGCTTGAAAAGGACTCCACAATTCTTAGCTTGTGTGATCTATCTGTGGACCAGTTGTCAATCCATCATATGACAATACATAATTATGCACAGGTTGTTGATTTTGTGAATACGACATGTGTCTGGAATGTTGGAAAAGGGCTATCCAAAGTCTATGTGGGACGTGTGTAGCTCATTTCAGTTATGTATGTCCTGGGTGGCTGCCTTGCAAACAGTCTGGCAGGTTTGGGAACCATGATCTGCCCATGACCAAACCATAATTGGTAGGGTTGTGTGTTTGTAGGCTTCCAATAGCTCTGTTTATGCCTTCAATCATGATTGACTCCATGGCCTTGCAGATCAGACTTCATAGGCTTATAAGACTATAGTTCCCATGGTCTGTTGTGCACCAACACTTGTGGAGTGTGCCATATGTTGCTGTAACCCATTCAACAGTTTCATATCCTGTAGAGAGGGTAAGGCTCAACAGACTGTTCAGGTGCAGGATCTGTTTGTTCTGCAGTTCACTTATGACATCTAGGGAAACAATGTGATCCAGTTGATGCCACATTTTCAGCTTTGGAAGGAGCTGTTTACCCATTCTACATGTGATATCTCCTGGTATGATGATAGGGCCTTTTGTCAGTGGGAGGTGGGTATGTATGTATGGGCCTCTCTGACAGGATATTGGCATTGTCAGTCATTTACAGTTGGCCCTGGCTCAGGACATACATGAGTGTACATTGCTATTTATGACATAGCTGAAGGAAGTGTCATGGTTCTGTCTGGACTCCTTTGCAGATAATCTTTCCAAAACACCAACAAACCTAAGCACTAAACCCCTCTTATATTCTTTTAAACACTTAACACCCTACTGATCCTTTTTGATCAGTCAAAAAGTATTTCATCATAATATCCTGACATGTCCAAAGGTCAGTTTTGTGTGTACTCTCCAGTACAGCTGGTGAATATGGGAATTTTGAGGCAATGTTACAACTACCTTATGTACACAGACAACCCTCTCTGCCTCCCAACAAACTCAAATATATGTGAGAGATGCAACTATATAGCCAAACTGGAGTCTGAGCTCTCTCGACCCATGACTGGCGCAGTCTATCAACAGGAGAAGGTAACCACACACACACCACAAATTCAGTCTCACATAGACCTATAGCAACAGCAAACCAAACACATAAACACACACAAACATACTTGGAGGCTCTAAATAAAAATCTGCCTAAGCAGCAGAGACCTCCAAAGCAGACACCCAAACAACTGCTACCCCACAACAATATCCATGTATCACATAGTTCACAAAGTCAGTGTGCCACACAGTCACTGCCCTTAAGGCTAAACAACACACCTAATACACTTGTAATAGGTGACTCTATTGTCAGACACACTGACGTCCCACTCACCAGGCTGAACAAGGAGAAGGTCACTGTAAGCTGTTTGTTGGGTGCCAGGATCCGCCACATAACACATGCACTCAGGTCACTCCAAAGCAAGTACAAATATGACTCAGTCATTGTCCATGCTGGTGTGAATGAACTGAGACGTACCTCCCTGGACTACATGAAAAGAGACATAGAGGAGCTCTCTGATCATGTAGCCCAGGCCAGTATGACCCTGACCTTGAGTAGCATCTTACCCTCATCAAGAATGATGCCACAGTATAAAGACAAAATGATCAATTTTAACAATTGGCTAAAGTATTGGTGTCATTCAAAGGGGATCCAGTGTCTTTCAGCGTGGGATGACATGCTCGACAAGCCACGTTGCTTCTCTAGGGATGGCTTGCACCTGTCACCCCTGGGCTTTCGAATACTGGCTAAGGCTCTTGCCACCCCCATAGTGCCTTTTTTAGGCAAGGCTCAAAAGACAAACCCACCTCCATAGACAATACAAGGAAAAAGAAACTAAGGGTAATGCTTCTCAACGTCGAAGTCTAAACCTCAAAATGCACACACTCAAGGCTCTCCTCAGTATGGAGAATATCAATAGCTGTGCAGTAACAGAAACCTGGTTCAAGGCTCCCGAAAGCACCCCAGCACTACCAGGTTATACTTCATGCCATGCTTTTCGGCCACAAAACTCGGACCGAACCACAAAAGGAGGGGGAGTATCCATATACATCCAAGATACCCACACCTTCAGGTTAGTAGCACTGCACGAAGCATCGGAGACCATCCATGTGCAACTAACAATGGGCAAAACTGCCTTTCAGTTTGTAGCCTGCTACAGACCACCCTCCCAAACTCAGGAACCCCACTCGGCTTTCATGAGAACACTGGAGAATATGAAGGTCTCTCCAAACACCATTATATTGGGTGACTTCAACTACCCAAACATTGACTGGGAATACTACTCAAGCCCCAACACCCTCGCCCAATGGTTCCTAGAATTTGTAAACTCAAATGGTATGGAACAACTGGTCACCACCCCCACAAGAGGGGAAAACATAATGGACCTGGTCATCACCAACATGGGGACTCTATGTTCCACACCAGAGGTATACCCCTCATTGGTAAGGTCAGACCATAAATTACTCTCACTGGACATCCATATCCCGTCCCCACCCCCAGCCAAGGTCACCTCAGTGAAGAACTTCTCAAAAGCAAACTTCACACTTCTCAAAACCGAGGTGGTATCCTTCAAAGCCCCTGGGCCAGTGGAAAATACGGCTCAAACTGCAGAATCCTTTACAAATGGATTCTATGGACACCTACAGGAATGCATGGATCGTGCTATCCCAAATAAAACCAAGACTGACTCCTCCAAAGGCAGGAGACCTGTCTGGTGGACCCCGGCCATAAATAAGCTGTACAACAAAAGGAGGAAGCTACTACATGATAGAGCAAAATCCCAAAAAGGGAAGGCATCTCTGATCAATACTAACAAGAAGCTACGATCCCTCATAAAATCATCTAAGGCCAGCTTTGAAAGAGAAATTGCACAAGACACTAAAGACAATCACAAGGCCTTCTTTAGTTATGTCAGAAATCTGTGTGGCAACTCCCAGATATGCTCCGAGTTAGTGCAAAATGACAAAAAATACACTGAACCCACAGACATTGCCAACATCCTGGCAGACAGGTTCAGTACAAATGTCTCCCCCCACCCCCACAAAAGAGCAAATGTCCATCCCAACAGAGTGTAGCCTCCCTGACATCACAGATGAACAGGTGAGAGCTGCCCTCTCCAAAGCAAAAAAAACCCAGCATCAATGGGACCGGACGGTGTCCTGGGCTGCGTCTTACATGAGCTTCAAGAAGAACTTAACCCTCAGATAAAGTCACTGTTCAATCTCAGCCTTACTACAGGATATGTACCCAAGGAATGTCATACAGCAACAGTTTTCCTGCTTCACGAAGGTGGTGCCACAGCGGACCCTGGAAACTATCGCCTTATCAGCCTGACTAGCCTGGTCTGCAAAGCTATGGAGCATATCATCATGGAACTCATAAACAAAGACATGGGAACCTCCAGACACTGGATCCTACCCAATTCGGCTTTGTTAAGGGCAGATCTTGCCTCTTGAACCTGGGCGACTTCTTTGAAACAGTTACCAGGGCCATAGAGGAAGGGAAGGTAGTCCACACAGCCTACCTGGACCTCGCAAAAGCCTTCGACACAGTACCCCACTCGGGCATCATAAATAAGCTCACCAGCTTAAATACCAACCCATATGTCACAAGATGGGCTGCATACTGGCTCAGGGAGAGCACCCACATGGTCAGAATTGCAGGTGCCATGCCAGACTCTAAACCAGTTACAAGTGGCGTCCCACAAGGCTAGTCCTGGGACCTCTCTTATTCGGTATTTATTTCTCTGAGGTACAGGCTAACACGAGAGGACTATGGCTGACCAAGTTCGCAGATGACTGCAAACTGGGTGCCATAATTGACTCTCCGGCTGACACAAGCATCCTCAAAAAGGGTCTCACAGAGATGGATAACTGGTGCCAGAGCCATGGCCTAAATCTAAATTCCACAAAATGCATAATCATCCCCTTTGGGAAAAACAAAGTGCCCACAAATTGCCACATAGGTGGTAATCCATTAAGTATGGAAGAAGTAATTAGGGATTTGGGGACCCAAGTAGATAGTAATCTCTCCTTTGACAATCACGTTGCCAAAGTGGTTAGAAAGACCTTCTATATAGCCCACCTTATCATGAAAGGTTTCACATCTAGATCAAGAGAGGTCATTGTGCCCCTCTACTCATCACTCATCAGGCCCATAACTGAATACAATGCCCCATTTTGGATGTACCTTACCCGACACCTGCAGCAACTGGAAAGACACCAGAAGTACCTCACCAAGAGGATCAAGGGACTCAAACAGATGCCCTACGCAGTTCGGCTAAAGAAACTCCAGCTCTACTCAGTTGCTTACCACCTACTCAGAGGCGATCTGTGCCTGACGTATAAAGCCATGTCCAACCCAGAATTAATGGACATGCTACACCTCAGGAAATCTGAATCCCTTAGAGCTACACTCTCCAGGGACTTAAACCTCAGCACAGAAATAAATAGGGCATGCTGGAGGGACAGAGTCATATCCCAGAGGCTCCCCTCACTCTGGAACAAAATCCCAGTCCAAGTTAGGCAGAGCCCCTCACTGACTCTCTTCAAGAGAAATCATGACGAGTGGATGGGAGATTGTAAGTTTACCCCTGGGATTTCTTCTGGGTCCCTGCTAGACAGAGGCACAATAAACTAACCGTAAAAGGGCTATTTTCTGTGACCTACTATTCAAAGGCACAGTCTACTAATCTAAAAGGGTGGCGAAAGCCAAACACACTCTGGCTAGGCTTATAAATGCCCTAGGGCAGATAGCCTACTATCAACCTATGAACCTATGATAATGTTTGGAGTGCACATTGTTTATTGATGATACTGATTGTAGTTTTTTTATCTTCTTTGCTTTCCCACTTTCTATGAACAACCTAAGTATCTGTAGTACATATTTGATTATGACAGGGTTCCAATATATTATATATGTGTCTGTTGTCATATAACTATGTGCACAAGGCAAGATTGGTGAATAGTGAGAGGTTCCTGAGTTAACACATGCAACTGCCGGATATGTGTGGCCCACTGCTGTACTCAGACATGGCCTAAGTGTATGAGCATGCCCAGTTTGGCCTTTCAGTATTTTGTTGCCTGACATTTGCCTCATTTATTCAAGTGTGTGAGGATGCCCAGTGTGACCTTTCAGTATGTTGCTGTCTGAAGTCCACTACATTTGTTGACGTGTGTGAACATGCCCAATATTAACATTTATACTATATGTGTGTTGAAAATCAAGTTGTATTTTTACTGCAGGGCTCACCTTTGTGTCATAACTCGACAGGGATTATGCTGTGCCTGCAGGGTTTCCATGAGACACTTTGCATAGACTTATCAGCATTTCTTCATACAGGCTGACCAGTGAAATACTGCCATGGTTTAGTGGTTCAGTACTGTGACTATAGTGCACAGTGTCCTGGGTTTGAGGACTGTCACTGCTTTATATTTTCATACTGGGCAGACCAGACTGCTTAAGGAACAGTAAAGCAAATATGAGCATGTTTACCTGCTTTTGCTCAACTATATCCAACTTTGACCGAACTTGCCCAACATAGCTCAGCATTGACCAACATTGCTGAACGTTGCCCAATATTGCTCAACATAGCCCAAAGTTGTGCTAGTTAGTGTGTGCAATTTTGTTTACATATACTAAATAGTGGTAAAAGCTGTTTAGCACTGCTTTATATTGCTTAAAACATGGCAATCATGCCTCAGGTGGTGCTGCAGGGCTGCCTATGTCGGATGCACATAGTACACTCCCTATACATGTTTGAAAACAGGTAGTGTCAAGTTAGGCATCCCTTTTACTATATGTGCGAGTCAGAGAGAGGTATCATTTCCAGGGTTCCTACTGAGCCAGTGTATGTGCTATACGTTGCCTTTTTGCCAAGGCCAAAGCATACTGGGCACGCCTCCTTCTGCCTACCGGGGCAGGCTCAGGTTGTTCCTCCTCTGAGTCACGCTCTGCCTGTGATGGCCTTGGCAATGGTGGGGGGCTGTTTGGCCCGGCCCTATGCTGGTCCTGCTGCAGCTGTTTTCGCAGGATCATATTATGTAACATAGCACATACCATGACAATTTGGGTACATGTATTTGATGAGTACTGCAAGGCTCCACCAGCTGTGTCCAGGCTCCGGAAGTGTGACTTGAGCAGTCCAAACACATGCTCGATTACATTTCGTGTTTGTGCGTGTGCCTCATTATGGCGTTCCTGTTCAGGTGTGTGTGCATTTCTGATGGGTGTTGTCAGCCACAGGTCCAGTGCATATCCAGAATCCCCCACTAGGTGACCATGAGGGATGTCCCCATTGGCAAATGTCTGGTACAGCTGTGTCATATGCCAGATATAGGAATCATGGTAGCTTCCAGGGCAGCCAGCACACACATTTAGTATTATGCCCTGGGCATCGCACACGACCTGGCAATTGATGGAGTGGAAGCCCTTGTGGTTAAAGAAGGCCCTACCCCGCTCACTAGCTGGTGCTTTGATGCATATGTGCATGCAGTCTATTGCACCCACTACCTCAGGGTATTCCGCTATTTGCTGGAAAAGATGCATATTGCTGGCCAATACCTCATGGGAATTGGGGAAATATACATGATCACCGACATGTGCTGACATGGCATTCAGGAACTGGTGCAGTACCCTGGATGCTGATGCTTGTGAAATCCCCATCATATCACCAGTTGGTCTTTGGAAGGTACCTGTTGCTAGTATTCTTAGGCCAACACATACCTTGGTTTCCACTGGGATGGGTTCCCCTCTGTTGGTTCTGTGTGTGAGGTGTGGCCTGCACAGCTCAACAATTTGCTGCATGAGGTCTCTGTCCACTCTATAGCACTCCACTATCTCCAGCTCATGTAACTCCTGGTAGGTTACCCTGAGCCTGTACACTCTTCTCCGTCTCCTCACTGTGGGTTGCTCAGCAGCATTTGCATTGTCACCACCCTCAGCATGTTGCATATGTCACCTTATAACAGCAATGGCAGCCCCTAACATTTCTTTGTCTCAGTAAAGCTTTTGACGTTTTCACTTCTCTTAGTTTACTGCAGTGTTGCAATGTCTCAGAGGAAAACATGGTGGAAAGTTGTTTGCAGAGTTTTAAGTGCTGGGCTGGGCTACTGCACTGCCTGTGTAATTGCCTGATTCTGATTGTTTTTATCTGCTAGCTCTGCTAGTTCTCCTTGGTTAACTTCCTACTATTTGTTGTGCTTCCTTTTCCCTTTCTGCTTCCACAGGGGGCAGCACCGCACAAACAAGCACTAACACCCGCACAACAGCTCACACACGCGCACACATGTTTACATGGCCTTACACTTGCTGACTCCTGCTTAAACGCATGCACACAGGTGCAAACGCGCTTACACATATTTCAACAACCTTACAAATACTTACTCCAGCTTAAACGCATGCACACAGGCACACACGCATGCACACAGTCTTACTCAGATATACAGGTGCGCACCCACTCGCAAACACATTGCAGGTACTTCAACAAGAAACTTTAGTGTTATCCATGGCATACACCTTCAATTTCTTGCCTTTAGCTAAGATACCTGTTGACACACCTCTTCCAGTGATGAGTAACTGACAGCAAACACACACCAGTCTGCTCCAATGGGCTTACATTCTTTCATACATACCCCCCTCGTGATGTCACCTATCTTCTACTCTGATAACTCCCCTTATCCTACTCTTATACTCCACAGACTTTGCTCATTTGCCATGTAAAATTGGGATTCACTATCCTTACACTCATTTGCATAGGATTGCCTACTAATGCTTGGTTACACCTCTTAGACTGAGCTTCTCCCCTTAGCAACCTCTACTCAGTAGCCATGTTGTCTTCAGCCTGCCATTCACTTGCATGGAAAATTAATATTTTCAATAAAACCCCTATTTGTGGCTTTTAATTTTTGGTTTTCTGTTTTTTAAAGCACAGCACGTTTGCGCGGCGCTGTGCTATGCTTAAACTTGGGAGATCGAGGTAAAAAAAAAATTTTTTTTTTAATTTTGCAACAGGGAACATTGTCAATGGCCTTATATTTGGCCATTGGCATGCTTCCTCCACTGGATGCATCCTTTTTTTTGGAGCTGTCACGGCTCCGTTTTGCAGAATGGTACTCAGTTGTCAACGGAGTACATTTCTGCAAATAACACTACTCTTACTCGGACAGGTTAGGGTTTCCTGGATCGCAAATTTACCTCATTTGCACAGCTTTTGGTAGCAAATGAGGTAATTTGCAAAACCTAGCCCTGTCCGTGTAAGAGTCGTTTTAGGAGCTCTCTTGCACGCCCCTGCCAGCTGTTCCTGGATCGCTCGATGGACATGTTGGCTGCATGGAGTCTTACTCTACTCTTAGACTCCGTGCAAGCCTTCGTGAATCTGGCCCACAGTCTTCTTTAATTCAAGTACTCAAAATAAGCAATATTTATTATCACCTGTGTTTTGGTTTTATTGTTCATCTTGTATCCAGCCATCTTACCAAATTTATCTTGTAATAAGAAGCAACTTCTTTATATTAACTTCAGGTTATTTTAGAGAAATCAACACATTGTCTTTGAGCAATGAGTTTTGAAATTTAAATTGAAATTATAATATGTTTTTCCCATTGCTCCTGCTGACCATCAAACCTCCTGTTATACTGGGTGCCCCAGTACAGAAGTGAGAGCTGAAAAGAGGTACTATCATCCTTGTAACCATTGTGATTGTTTGTACCTTTATCGTTATCCCAGAATTGAGCACATTGTATTTGTCGCCCTAGTCCCTCCTCTGGGTGGGGAGGACATGTGCCTAATGTGACCGGAAGAGCCACTACACTTTCCCCATTCAAATGCACCATTCTGTGCGCCCTCAATGAAGGCTGTTATTAAGCAGGGGATTTGTGAGCCAAATGCATGTTCCCTGGTCAAAACTATATTTGCTGCCCCTCCTCCAAGTGATTAAGGCAATGTTTGATCTACTGTATCCTCCACTTCTCTAGGATGGATATTACCATCCTTCTATGCCATTTCTATCAGACACCCAAGTCATTAATTGAACTCAAGTTGCCTGGGTCGTAGTCAGGACTTCACCCATCTAAGCAACTGGAACTGGCTCTTTATACTTGTGTAAATTAGAACTGTTAAGCACAGTCAGTGGCTCTAAATAAAGAACAAATAATACTGCTGGAAATTGACACCATTACCTTTTACCCTTAAATATTATTAGGGAAGATGACAGACTTGCACATATTTAACTCTAGCTTTAGGTTCATCATTAATACTTTTTAACAACTCAACATAGTGTTGTGAAAATCCAAATTCCAATGGGACCTGCATTAGACAATAGCATTCCACTCTGGCAATAGCTATTTCTGCATCAGTACTCCAAACTACCAATATTTTATGTGTCTACTGTGTATCCCTCATCAACAAATTTGTCTTTCATATGTTGTCAAAGGTTTGTCTCCCGTTAATAAATAAATCCACATTGATCATTCTCTATCAAAGTCACTTTTACCGTGTCCAGTCATTGGGAGGTTGGGATAATGGTTAAGGTGTTTATCTCACAGCCATAATGTACAATGTTTGATTCTCACCCTTGTAAGGGAAACTGGCTAGGCTTAAAATGACCCACAAGGGCAGTTATCCTAGTACTTGCCCATGAACCATGCTTCTTGCCAAAATTGTCAAAAATAGCTTATAGTCAATTTTTTTTTAACACTGACATTGACCTGTTTGCAGATAGCAAACTTACATTCCTGCCTTCTTTGGGCATCACAGTTAACACAGCCCCGTTTTATGACAAGAGGAATCTATTTAGTTTCCAGTGCTATCTTATGCAGTTGTAATAATCTAGGTAGCACTTCTACAAATGCGCACAGTCTTTCTTCATACCCGACACTCAAAAACCTCAGTTAACTCTTCCAAGGACAGTAGTGTCATCAAAGAGCGTACTTCTCATGTATGAGTCTGGAACTTTGTAAGAATGTTTATATTTCTTGTTTATTATCAGAACTGTAGCTAGGTTATCTGACACCCTGAGCAGCTCCCCATAGTGCTTCATCAACTTAAAGTTAAATAGCAAAAAAAAATCAAAAATAATCTTCTCAGAGTTAAAGACCAAAAAAGCTCTTTTGCACTGAAATTTTAGCAGGCTGCTCAATACAAATGTAACAAGTATCTTGCTACAGTACTTGAGTCACTAAACACTTTGTACTTTAGTGCTTCAATTATGACCGCCAATGCAGTACTGCCATTCATTTCTGAAGCAGCAATATGTTCGCAGTTTCAGAAAAAAACAAAGCTAGTACTGCAGTCCCACACTATTGGCATCTGCTAATCAAGCTTGCACCCAGGTAAGCTGCACCCTTTGTCCTATCCTAGATATGGTTCTGCTTATTATCTCTTCTTTTATCTGCACCTGTTAATAACTAGATATATTATTGTCTGAACCATCATCAGTGCACTTTTCATACCAGCTATAACCCTCTACAATGTTTGTTGCCTCGGTCTAATTGATAGCATATTTTGATGCTCAGGGAGTATATTATTATAATATTAGTATTATCCTTCAGAGTATGACACATAAGCACATACTTTTTATCTAGTAAGTTTTCTAAATTCTGCTTCACCCTTTCCAGCTCCCCCTGATTTGTCTTCTCACCTTCAAGAAATGTAATCAATAGTTTCTCTACTTTATTTTAAATTGCTTTATTGCCAGCCTGGATTCTGATGTCATTTGTCTTCAAATTGCTTTGCTGCCAACCTGTTTTCCTGTGTGATTTGTAATGAATGACTCCACACTTCAGCTTTAAGCTTCTCCTTTAATGGATCACAGTTTGATGCCAGTGTTTGTTCATTAGTCCTTGATGGATCCACATTTGTCTTTATCACATCTTTATAGCCATAAGTAAATGCTTCAATTAAAAACTCTATTTTTCCAAAAAATAATTGACACAGTGCACACATAGAGCATTCCATTAAACAGGACCGGAAGTAACTATTGGGGGCACTCTAACCTATTTAACTAAATAAACATACTCTGTTGTTACATAAATGTTGCGTGTCTGTGACCTTAATCTGTATCTGTATAGTATTTATTTATTTATTACAGTTTGATAACCAGTTAGGTGGGCTGATCTGAGGACTCTTTTCAGCTGTGGTCCAGGCCATAAGGAAGACAGGAACCTGTGAATCCTACAGTAGTACATACAGTGGTACAAAAAGGCATGCAGAACAGTTACATAAAAGTTTGAGTCAAAACAGTAAACACTATTTACAGTTAGAAGAAATAACAGTTATATTTAGTGTTTAAAGAGATGACAATAATAAAATTTGGACTAAACATGAGAAACATTATTAGTAGATGAGTACTTAATACCAGAAAACTATATACTTCCCCATTTATGACACAAAAGAGATGCTGGGCCCACTTCTCCTTCTGTCACACATAGATATAGTATTCCAGTGTAATAAATGAATAAACCAGCAACAAATGAGCACAGGAACTCACAGTTATGACATTAACCAAATGGAGCTTTTTTAGCACTTTTTTCTACCACAGTGATTTGGATGACTTCAGAATAAAGTTTGAACAACCACAATGATCTTTTTATACTAAACAAGTTATGCAATGTCACATGACATCATAAATCACATCACCCCAACAAATAAACATTAAAATCCATCATCAGATATTATTTAAAATGCATACAGTTGTTTCTTCAATACACATTTCAAGAACAAGTTGTAGGACTATGCATAGTAAATTTCCAAAAAAGGAAAACTAAAATTTATTAATATTCCAATCTTATATGTCTAGTGCATTTTCCTTCTGAAAAATTATCCATTTCTTTCATCATACTAAATTTAGCCTGTGTTGTTCCCAGAGGAAAGTGCACATGGGGTCGCACCTAGAAAACCTTTCACTCCTGCATAACAGACATTTACATGTATTAATTATTCTCCAGATATGGGGGTACATCCTTGAAATTAATGACGTCACTCTTCTTTTTCTGGATCCTCCAAAGGAATAAGTCCCCCACCCTTTAGATCAATAGGCTGTAATTAATAAAACATACACCTTATTGTCCAAGTTTATTTCTTGTAGTACTACAATCAAGGTTCACATTTTCTTAAGTAAGTACTCTATTCTTCTTGAATGGATTAATTAAGCCATTCACATTACATATTACTAAACTCATCCAACATATATCACGCATTGAATCACCTTATTCCTTACTGTAGTATTCAGCAGAAACATTTACTCATGAAAATGGCACATTGCAAAGACAATTACAGTTTTGTACTCTTCAAGTCTATAAAGTGAAAAAATAATTTTAACAGTGATTACCAAGCCCAATGTGCTTCCATACAAAACTTTGTACTTTATAAAACTTAACTTCTTAACATAACCATATGTAAAAATCATCAAAAAGGAAACACTACACACACATTTACCTGTGAAGTTATTCATAAACAACTTAAAACCCATTGTGTCACATTGAATCCAACCCAAGTCACTCCAACTATTCTTTTCTACTTGTTACAGCAATATTCTTATATATTATAATACTGTTTTAAAATGTTTGGAGGTTGGTATAATAATAAAACTTAAACATATACGTTTCTGTTAACCACAGACAAAATACTATTCTAGCAAGATGATTGAAATTAGGTAGTAAGGGTGCCTGCATCAAGATAATTCAAATTAGATAGTGAGGGAGCTGCATTTTCATCCTGCAGTGCAACCACTGGTAGTACAACTCAGTTGACACAACTCAACTCTTATAGGTTCATAGGTTCATAGGTTTATACTAGGCTATCTGCCCTAAGGCATTTATAAGCCTAGCCCAAATTATTGTGGCTTACGCCACCCCTTATATGAAAAAATACTGTGCCCATTAGTTTGTTGTGCCTCTGTCCAGCAGTGACCCAGAGATGATTCCCAGGGTAAACCTACGATCTCCCATCCACAGGTCTAGATTTCTCTTGAACAGAGTCAGCGAGGTGCTCTGCCTCACATGGACCGGGATTTTATTCCACAGCATAGGGAGTCTCTGAGTGATAAATCTATCCCTCCAGCACGTCCTATTTATATCCGTGCTAAGGTTTAAGTTGCTTGCTCTAGGGGTTTTGGTGGATTTGGATTTTTTGAGGTGGAGCATGTCCATTAATTCCGGGTTGGACATGGCCTTGTATGTCAGGCACATGTCACCTCTGAGCAGACGGTATGCGACTGAATAGAGCTGGAGTTTCTTCAATCTGGCAGCATATGACAGATTTTGGAGTCCCTTTATCCTTTTGGTGAGGAACTTTTGGGGTCTCTCCAATTGCTGCAGATGTCGGGTGAGATACATCCCGAATGGGGCATTGTACTCGATCATTGGTCTGATAAGTGAAGAGTACAGGGGAACAATGACCTCACTAGATCTGGATGTGAATCCCTTCATGATCAGGTGGGCAATGTAGAAGGTCTTTCTAACCACTTTAGCAATGTGAGTGTCAAAGAAAGGCCACTGTCAACCTGGGTCCCCAGGTCCCTGATAACCTCTTCTGTGCTTAGTGGATTGCCACCTATATGGTAGCTTGGGGTTACCTTGTTTTTCCCGAAGGGTATGACTATACATTTTTGGCGTTTAACTTCAGGCCATGGCTCTGGCACCAGCTATCTGTTTCCGTGAGTCCCTTCTGAAGGATATCAGTGTCCGATGCACTTTCCACTATGGCCCAGTTTGCAGTCATCTGCAAACTTTGTCAGCCAAAGTCCTCCCATGTTGGCCTGTACTTCTGAGAAGTAGATGCCAAACAATAGGGGCCAAGGACCGAGCCCTGTGGGACACCACTTGTGACCGGCTTGGAGTCTGACACAGCGCCAGCAACTCTAACCCTGTGGGTTCTGTCCTTAAGCCAGTTTGCAACCCATCTTGTGACATATGGGTTTACATTTAAGCTGGTAAGTTTTTCTACAATACCAGTGGGGTATTGTGTCGAAAGCCTTGCAAGGTCAAGGCAGGCTGTATGGACTGCCTTTCCCTCATCAATGGCCTTGGTGACTATTTCAAGAAGTCGACCAAGTTCAAAAGGCATGATCTTCCCTTGACAAAGCCAAACTGGGTCGGGTCCAATGTCTGCAAGTCCCTATATCTTTGTTTATGAGCTCCATTATGATCCTCTCCATAGCTTTGCAGACTAGACTTGTTAAGCTTATGGGGCGGTAATTACCAGGGTCCGTGAGGCCACCTTTGTGGAGTGGGACCACAGTTGCCGTCACGCCACTCCTTGGGCACGTATCCTGTGGTAAGGCTGAGATTAAACAGCTGCCTTATGTGCGGGTTTAATTCCTCATTTAGCTCGTGTAGCACACAGCCGGGGACACCATCCGGTCCCATTGATGCTGTGTTTTTAGCTTTAGAGAGAGCAGCTTTCACCTGCGCATTTGAGATGTCCGGGAGGCTACACTCGGCTGGGATAGTTATCTCTCCTTTAGGGGAGAGGGGTGAAGTTTGCACTGAACCTGTCTGCCAGTATGTTGGCAATGTCTGTGGGTTCAGTGATTTTTGTATCATTTTGGACTAATTCTGAGCATATCTGTGAGTTTCCACCCAGGTTCCTAACATAGCTGAAAAAGGCCTTATGATTGTCCTTTGAATCCATGGCAATTTTTCTCTCAAAATTGGCCTTAGTTGATTTTATGAGTGCTCGTAATTTTTTACTAATAATGATCAGGGGTGACTTCCCTTTTATGGATTTTGTTCTATCATGTAATAGCTTAAAGCAGGCAGACACTTCCACTACCTATCTGGTCTGATTAGCCGACTATAACCATATCACATGTAAAGTAAGCATAATAAGTTAAAAAATATTAATACATACAGATACATTGATGGTCATAAGCTGTCCCCAAACAGAGGAAATTCTTGTTTACATTAATTAATTTCATGATACATCTTCCATCATATTCATGCATACTACTCACTAGTTTCTGCTTCTGCAGTAAAGCTGTTCTAAATGTCCCCTAGGTCTTCCTTCTGCACAGAGTATAAAAACTGCTTCATCATATTCAAGGTGATAATCCACAATATATACACTTTCTCACACTCTTTGCTATTTTCCATTCACTTCAACATTTCCTCTGCCCAACCACCCACCTTATCTTGGGAGTTGTACTCTTGCATAGCTTAACCCACCTCTAGCACATTTATAATTTTTTAAAATTTGGTAAACAAAAAAAAATATATATTCATATGCTGCTGGACAATGCAAACAGAACTTAAGCTTTCATATATGGTGACCAGAAATTGTACTTTCTTGTTTCAAATATGATAAGAATTACCACTATTAAAAACACTCTCTTTTCACCAACTTCATAGGTCTTCCCCGCTTGCCAAAACAGTGATAGTATTTGGCCTTTGTATTTATAAGTATCAGATTTCACCAAAATATGCTGTGGCTACTGTATATTCCTCAATGTACTTGAATCATAAGTTATGTGACTCTAAATTAACTTTATTTATGTACCTCACAACTTGGTCCAACTTGCTAACTTGTCCTGTATAAAAATCTGGCAATCTTGTCCTTCTTCGTTTTCAAGTATTCCAGTAATTTAAATGTTTTTCTCTGGGCTATATCATTCATGCATGTCTACCTGCTTCTCTTTCAGAATTGCCAGCTGATTCGATGTAATCTCATACTTCAAGTCCAAATTTTCTTCCCTGAATCCTCTAACAATCCCCCGTGAATTCTTAGCAACCATCATTTCTGATGCGTGTACTTTAACCTCCACTTTATCTAGCTGGGCAGTTACTTTGTTTATTTTGGTTATGAAAAGTTTGCTTCAGTTTGATTAGAAGAGCTTCCACCATTGTGTTATCAGGCCTGTTATCTTGCTTAGACTCAGTCACCCCTGGATTTCACTCTTCATTTGCCATATTTGTTTTCTTCTTATTCGACACTTGCAATTCTTCAGACTGTTTACTTATTTTACTTTTAATTTATTTTTTTTACCAGACCAAGTCATAAAACTGTCCTCGGCCCAATTTACTAAGTTTTGGTCTGAATTAATACTTGGTTTTCGACAGTTTACTGCAGAGTGACAGAGGAGCACATAATTTTTTCTAATAACACCATCAGCAGATGTCCCCCTTCATCAGAAATTTCAAAAATAATTTTGGAAGTGAAAGATGCTGTTAAGCCTGAAATTTTGGACATGGAGGAGTCTATGTTTATCCCACTATCAGTGACTCTTCCAGATCAAGTTTCTTGATTCTATTGGGATTTTCATAAACTACATGAGTTTGGTGGGTGTGTATCACTTCGTCGAATGGCTGTTCAGATAATAGCCATTGTTCAAACACATATTTAGTGAAGCCACTCTTCATTGAATAGCAAATTTTAAGTAGGGCAAACAAGCAGTTGGCCAACCAAGTGACCACAAAAATAAATAAATAAATAAATAAATAAAATTTAAAACCTGACAAGATGGGGGGCTATGCCCCCCACACCACACAATGTGAGGGGGTTGTGCCTCCCAACCCCCCCCCAACTAAATATACCAACTCTGAGATTGCATTACAGTGGGGAGAAGGGCAAATTCCAGACAGTGGACAACTGCTGGTTTGCCCTAGTTAAAATTCACAGTTCGATGAAGAGTGGCTTCACTAAATAGGTGTTCAATGAATGGCTATTTGCTGAGTAGCCACTTGATGAAATAATATAAGACCTGAGCCAGGCAGAGGAAATATTAATGGCTGCATCTGAGAAATTTCAGGACTGATGTTGGTCCATTTCCATCTACAAGGTTTTGCAGATTGCCGTGATATAGCCATCAGTTCTCAGATATTTTGTTAGTGACCACGATTTTTTAGTCAGTCAATATTATCCAAAGATTATTACAGCCTTGCCTCTAAGTCCAGGACCTCTGAAAGATTTGGGGAATGCACCTTCAGCTCTGTGACCTTAGCTGTTTTTACTGAACTTACAACATTGTAAGGAAATTAGTACAGATGATTAGTGCTGTGAACTATTAAAGCCCTCTTTCCTGTAGTTCATTAAAGTTTTCTTATTCCTTGTGTGACTCTGAGCAAGTCACTTTAATCAGACCATGTTTTCAGGAGCCCATAGAAAGGGACATTTATGTCCAGTGAGTTTATTAGGAACAAAAACAGTAATTAAAATAAGAAAGTCACATTGTAGCATTCACTTATTTTAAAGCACAAGCTGTGTACTTATTAAACTATCTAAAATAGTAAGGAAGTTACATAGAATTATTCACTTTATTTTGAATCCCACTGTGAACAGTTATGTGACAGTATTGATCTACTGTATAGATCACTTGTGAGACCTGTCGGGTATACTTGTGCTGTTTTTTTCTAATTAAATGTCATTGGCTCAACAGATAGCATACTTGCCTTTTTGCACTGGAACATCAGAATGCTTTGGATTTTATTACCACTCTATGTACTTAGATTAATTTTCTAGTTCTAACACTACAATGCAACATAAGGGGAGTGCTCCACCCATTAGTGAGACATTCTTCAGATGAAACATTAAACAAAGATCCCATCTGCTTGAGGTGATATTAACTCAGGTGGATAGAAAAGAGATAAAAAAGAGTAAATCTTTCTGGTGCCCTTGCCAAATCCCTCCAAGTCACTATGCATGCCATCTCTTGCCTGCCCTCTGAAAAGAGTCTACTGGCCTAGATAGACTAACCTATTCAACAAAGCATAAAAATAACAATAAAAACAAAATAAAAAGTAAAAGTTATTGGCTTAATAGCAGATGTTTCAGGGATTCTGTATTAAAAATAAAATAAGTGTAATATTTGACTTATTAGAATAGATAAAAAAAATTATGTTACTTTTTTGAGTTTCACATAGGTTACTAAGAAGTATGTTTGATGCATAAGACATTTTCTGGTGCAGTCACTTTGGAATCTTGACTCAATTACAGAAAGTTCAGGGATCCTATAATGAAAATAAAAGAAGGCCACTATTTGATTTATTAGAACAGATTTAAGTATTTTATGTTTGATGCAGAAGATATTTTCTGGTACAGATCTGCACATGGGATCAAAACAAATTGTGTAGTCTTAATGTGGAGATACTATTAACATACACAGTAATGCTTTCTGTTAACAATGTAACACCTTCTCTCTTGCTAATAGCTATTTTTTCAGTTTTGTAACATAGGTGTTGCTTTATCTGGATATGTCTTTGAACCTTTTTGGTACTGTATATTTGTCTCAATTATATATATCTGCCTGTAAAAATTTTGTAGATCTAATTCCATGCCTGATTTTCTATGTTTGTTCTTATGCTGTACAGTGATATATTTAACAATTCAATGTCTGTAGTATTCATTGTTTCTGCCAGATGGCCTGGGAAGTGGATGAAAGGTCAAGTACCAGTCCCCTCACTCAGTCAACTAACAAAAAACAACTAACTATATAAAAGGGGCAAGTCTGGGAAACAAATGTTACCAAGACTTTACAAAGTTGTGGGATATAGAAGTGTATCATATTTCATGTTCAAAGGAATTTAAGATGAAAGTAGATAACTAAAAAATATAGAGTTGGCATTATGGCCGCCAGGCTTCTTAATTCAATAAATCATAAATCCAAAGCTTGATACCATTCTGTGAATTTGCAAGAAAGATAACCAGACCACTGTTTTAGACCAGGCCACAGTTACAGTTTAATCGATACCCACTTTTCAAGACAAATGGAGAGGCAAGTTTCCTCACTATGGTTGAAAGTGTATGTAACCATGGGGCTCAGAGTACATGTGATGCAGATGCTGTATCTTGCAGAGTAGCAACATCCATAACCTATACCAGGTGACGTGCCTTACTAAAGGCTACAAGTTTTATTTCAGAATGTAAATAACAGAAATGTAAGCTCCCCTTCAAGTTTTATATATATATTATATATATATATATATATGAGTCTGTAATGAGTAGTTGCTGGTGAGTTTGATCGAAACACAAAACATCAAACTCATCCAGGAATACCATCAATCACCACTAAAATAATTGAAAAAAAGTAATCACAAAAGCAACCCAGTATGTTACATTTGTGCTTACCAAAAGAAAAACAAACAGCAACTTTTACCTGGGTGGCGTCAGCCCCTACCCCTAGAAAGTAAATATACTAACACCAGTGTTGCACAAACTTGAAGAAAAGGGAAAAGCTTTGGAATTATGTAATGGTTATCTACTGAACTTTGACCATTAAATAATTTGACTAACTATACCACTGAAAAAAAAGCACCAGCTTTTCAGCATAAGGTGAAATGTGTGTAGCATTACATCATGTGATACTCATGTGTTTATATATATATATATATATATATATATATATATATATATATATATATATATATATAAATGGCAATGAAGTGCAAGGCACAGGACTTTATTTCTTGGTTGTAGAACAAAGATAAAACCTTGTCAGTAATAGTATAGTTCTTTATATATATGTATATATATATATATATATATATATATATATATATATATATAGGGTTCTTTTCTTTTTGTTACCACTTAAAAGTCTTCTCAGTCAAGGAGTCGGTTTCCTAAAAAGAAGGAAAAGCATAACCCTGGTCATTGGTTTCTCTTTTTTCTAAGCCCAGGTTAAAAACATTTACTACTTTAATTGTCTGCTTCATGAGATGATTCTGGCAGGGAAGAGATTTCATCCTCTACCTTCTTATATGACAAGTTTTTCAGAGAAACCTCTTGGACCTAGGTTGACATAAGATGTATGCACTTCCACTACAAACGGAAATAGAAAATTCCCTGAAAGTAAAGTAAATGATCATACTTGAGAGACACTTCACCAAAATAAAACCTAAAAGTCATGATCTGATGTTGTCATTTTGTTCATTCCTCAACTGTTGGGGTTGGATCCGATCCTCATTTCTGACTCGTCCATTTCTTCCAGGCCATGGAACACTGGAACTCTTGAGCTCCTCTCTTTACCCATAATGCCCTAGTCACATAACATATCTTAGATCTCGTTTGCCTCCTTAGCGTATGAACATAGTCACTGCTTACTCTCAAGCAAGCATACTGTTTTTCTGTGAGTTAAAGTTATTGTATATATTATAATTTTTCTTGCTTTCCTCCCTTTTTTAATTACTCTTATATCTATACAGATGGTCTAGGAGATATCTATGCTTCTGGCTGGGAGCCAGTCATTACCAATTCCGAGCTGTGCCGTTTGGTCTTACCACAGCCCCCAGGGTGTTTTCCAAGTGTATGGCAGTAGTAGGAGCTCACTTGAGACTGCAGGGATTCTGGATGTTACCATATTTGGATGACTGGGTCATAACTGCTTTGACTAGGCATCATCTGATTCGAGCTCAAGACTAAGTGCTCTTGTCTGGGAATGTCTATCAGTTACAACAAATCTCATCTCAAACCAACACAGATATTTGAATTCATTGGTGCCTTGCTCAATACGGTCACTCAAACAGCCTCTCTCCTCCTGTTCAGAGATCAAATATTCAGTTCCAGATCCAAAAGTCCATTCAAAGTTCTTCTCTTTCAGCTCGACTGATCCTCCACACTTTGGGATCCATGTCAGTGGCAGTCATTCTGGTACTGTTAGCAAGGTACCATATAGGTTCATGGGTTCATGGGTAGGTACTAGGCTATCTGCCTGAGGGTATTTATAAGCCTAGCCAGAGTGTGTCAGCTTTTGCCACCCCATTGATTTCTTGACAGAGGCTCAGTTAATTAGAGCCAGTGAAGTGATCCCAGGGGTGTATTTTCTCTTACCCATCCACTCGTCAAGGTTCCTCTTGAAGAGTGTCAGTGAGGGGCTCTGCCTAATGTAGTTAGGAATTTTGTTCCAAAGCATGGGGAGTCTCTGTGACAGGAATCTATCCTTCCAGCATGTTCTCTTTATTGTTGTGGCGAGGTTTAGCTCACTAGAGCGAGTGGCTTGCAGTGACTTGGATTTCTTTAGGTGGAGCATGTCCATCAATTCTGAGTTGGACATGGCTTTGTAAGTCAGGCAGAGATAACCTCTGAGTAAGCGATATGCCACTGAGTACAGACGGAGTTTTTCCAGTTGGGCTGCATAGGACATATGTTTGAGGCCAGTAATCCTCTTGGTGAGGTACTTTTGTGGTCTTTCCAGCTGTTGGAAGTGTCTTGTAAGGTACATGGTCTGATGAGTAACGAGTAGAGGGGCACTATAACCTCTTTATTTCTAAATGCAAACCCTTTAGTAATTAGATGGGCTACATAGAAGGATTTCCTAACTACTTTGGCAATATGATTGTCAAAGGAGAGATTACTATCTACCCGGGTCCCCAGATCTCTTATTACCTCTTCTTTATTAAGGGGGCTGCCACCTATGTGGTAATTCATGGGTGTTTTGTTTTTCCCAAATGGGATGACTATGCATTTTTTGGCATTTAGCTTGAGACCATGACTTTGACACTAGGTCAGTAAGGCCCTTTTGGAGAATGTCCATATCAGCTGGAGAGTCAGTTATGGCTCCCAGTTTGCAGTCATTGGTGAACTTGGTTAGCCATAGTCCTCCTGTGTTTGCCTGTACTTCTGAGAGGTATATGCCGAACAGTAGGGGTCCCAGGACCGAACCTTGTGGGACACCACTTGTGACTGGTTTAGAGTCGGACCTGGAGCCCGCTATTCTTACCGTGTCAGTTCTGTCTGTAACCAGTTGGCAACCCATCTCATGACGTAGGGGTTTATCTTCAGGCTGGTGAGATTTTCTATAATTCCCGAGTGGGGAATGGTGTCAAAAGCATTGGCGAAGTCAAGGTAGGCTGTGTGAACCACCTTCCCCTCATCTATGGCCTTGGTGACTGTCTTGAAGAAGTTAGCCAGTTTAGTAGGCATGATCTGCCTTTAACAAAGCTAAACTGGGTTGAGTCAAGTGTTTGGAGGTTCCCAATGTCTTTGTTAATGAGTTCCGTGATGATGCACTCCATAGCTTTGCAAACCAGGCTAGTCAGGCTTATGGGGCAATAGTTACCAGGGTCAGTTGTGGCCCCTCCTTTGTGGAGCAGAATAACCGTTGTGTGGGCCATTCTATGGGCACGTAGCCTGTGGAGAAGCTGAGGTTGAGCAGTGTGTTTAGGTGGGGGGGGGGTTAGTTCGTTCTGTAGTTCGTGCAAGACGCAGCCTGGGACACCATCTGGCCCTATTGATGGTGTGCTTTTGGCATTTGAAAGGGCTGTTTTCACCTGTGTGTCTGTGATTTCCGGGACACTACACTTTTCTGGTATTGTTGTGGGCCCTTTTGGGGGTGAGGGGGGTGAAGTTTGCACTGAATCTATCTGCCCGGATGTTGGCAATATTAGTAGTTTCAGTATATTTTGTGCTATTTTGCACTAGCTCAGAGCATATCTGCGTGTTGCCACTTAGATTCTTGACATAGTTAAAGAAGGCGTTGTAGTTATCTTTCAAATCCTTGGCTATTTTTCTTTCGAAGTTAGTCTTGGATGATTTTGTGAGGGACCTTAGTTTCTTACTGATACTGATCAGGGATGTCTTTCATTCTTGGGATTTGCTTTTTTTCTGAACTAGTTTCCTCCTTCTATTGTATAGTCTGTTTATGGCAGGGGTCCACCAGACTGGTTTCCTTCTCTTCGGGGAGTGAGTCTTGGTTTTGCTAGGGATGGCACAATCCATGCATCCTTGTAGGTGCTGATAGAGTGTATTTGTAAAGGTTCCTGCATATTGGACACTATTATCCTTTAGCGTGGGGGCTGTGAAACATACCACCTCTATCTTAAGTAAGGTGAAGTTTGCTATAGAAAAGTTTTTCACTGTGGTTTCCTTGGCTGGGAGTGGTGGTGTGGTGTGGACATCCAGAGTGATTAGTTTATGGTCTGATTTAACCAGTGATGGGTTGACCTGTGGCATGGAACACCTTCGCCCATGTTGGTGATGACCAGGTCCAGTTTGTTTTCACCTCTGGTAGGGGAGTTTACCAGCTGGTCCGGGGCATTTGAGTTGATAAATTCCAGGAAGTGCTGGACCTGGGAGTTTGTACTTGAGTAGTTTTCACAGTTAACGGTAGGGTAATTGAAATCACCCAATATCAAGGTGCTCGGTAGGACCTTCATGTTTTCCAGTGTCTCCAGAAAGGCGGAATGGTGGTCCTGGGTCATGGAGGGTGATCTGTAGCAGGCCACAATCTGCATTGCAGATTTACCCGATGTTAGTTTCACATGGATGAGCTCAGAGGTATCATGCTGCGCCACTAACCTGGAGGTGTAGGTATCCTTAATGAATATAGATACACCCCCTCCTTTTGTGTTTCTGTCCATGTTCTGTGGCTGAAATGTGTGGTATGAGTTGTAGCCCAGTAGTGCTGGGGTGCTCTGTGGAGCCTTGAGCCAGGTTTCAGTTGCACAAATGTTGATGCTCCCCATACTGAGGAGTGCTTCGAGTGCATGCATTTTGAGATTTAAACTCCTGGCGTTGAGTAGCATAACCATCATATGAGGATTCTTCAGTGGACATTTGGAACTCAATGGTCCATTCTCCATCAACCATTATCCAGTCAGGTCAAAACAATGCAAGCTTGCAAAAATTACCTTCCATGGTGGATACACTCCAGTCAAGTACAAGAAGGTCATCCCTTTGTTCTTCCCCAACCCAAGGCCATAGAGACCATGGACACTTTCCAGATCGGGTGGGGGGCACTTCTTGGGAAAGATGGTTTAAGGCACATCATCCCCTGAACAAGCCAACAGGCATAAAAATATCCCAGAAATAAGAGCTGTCCTCTTAGCATTGCAGGCTTTTCAAGACACTTTCCACACTGGGACTATTGCGATTCAGAAAGATAACATGTCAGTGGTCTGGTACATCACCAAACAAGGGGGAAGCAAATCTTTACCCTCTTTGTTGAGAAGCTATGTGAGTATGGCAATGGGAGACCTCATCCAGTTGCACATTCTGGACAAATTCAGTGTAATTAAAAACAAGTTAAGCAGGTCTATTCTATTGCCTCATGAGTGGTCTCTCAACATGAAAGTGACGGAGAAAATTTTCCATCAATGGGGCCAACCATGCTGCAATCTCTTTGCATCTCTCCTCAACAAAAAGTGCAGCAGGTTCTTCGCCCTGATCCGCCCACTGGAGGAGTTACCGAGGGACGCTCTACTTCATGATTGGCCCTCAGGTCTCATTTATGCCTATACCCCATTACCATTTATCCCCAAATTCCTTCGGAAAGCATCTTGATTGATGAGCACAGTTATCTTGTTTGCCCCTTACTGGCCTCAAAAGATCTGTTTTCCCTTCCTTTGATCTCATCTTCTTCATCCACCCTGGATCCTGGATCCAACTCCAGGCTTACTGTCTCATCCGACAGACATGACACATCCAGACATTCCAGGGCTCAAGTTGGCTGCATGTTTTTTCCAGTTCCATTGATTGCTAGGCAGCCCAGGCTTTCCTCCCATGTCTGTCACATTCATTTATCATCCCACAAAGCTTTCACCAGGAAACTTTACAAAAGTAAATGAAAAAGATTTGTTGTTTGGGCATATAAAAATATTTTAGACCCTTTTTAAGCATCAATTCCTAAGGATCTTTACTTTTTAGCTACAATTTTCAGTGAAGGTTCTAGCTCCTCTACTGTAAGATCACAATTAGCTGTCATTTCTAATTTTTCATATAGGAGTAAATAATTTAACATTTGCATCCTTTAAACTTTGCAAAGCCTTCCTTGGTGGAACTTTCCTACTTAGACCTCTATTAAAAGATCCTGCTCTTCCTTGGAATTTAAACATCATTTTGCAATTTTTAACCAAACCTCCTTTTGTACCACCAGCTAAGTGTGAAATATAATTTTTATAGGTTCATAGGTTCATACTAGGCTATCTGCCCTAGGGCATTTATAAGCCTAGCCAGAATGTGTTTGGCTTTCGCCACCCATTTTAAATTTACTTTGCTATGCCCTTTTTTGAGGTTAGTATACTGTGCCTCTGTCTAACAGTGACACAGAAGTGATACCCGGGGTAAACCTACGATCTCCCATCCACTCATCAAGATTCCTCTTGAAGAGAGTCAATGAGGGACTCTGCCTAACCTGGACTGGGATTTTATTCCAGAGTGAAGGGAGCCTCTGGGTTATGAATCTGTCCCTCCAGCATGTCTATTTATTTCAGTGTTGAGGTTCAAGTATCTCGAGCGCATAGCTCGATGGGATTTGGATTTTCTGAAGTGCAGCATGTCCATTAATTCCGGGTTGGACATGGCTTTATACGTCAGGCACAGATCACCTCTGAACAGGCGGTATGCCACTGAGTAGAGCTGGAGTTTCTTTAACCGGGCAGCATATGGCATCTGTTTGAGCCCTTTGATCCTCTTGGTGAGGTACTTTTGGGGTCTTTCCAGTTGCTGCAGGTGTCTGGTAAGGTACATCCCAAAAGGGGTTCAATTATGGGCCTGATGAGGGATGAGTAAAGAGGCACGATGACCTCCCCTGATCTAGATGTGAATCCCTTCATGATTAGGTGGGCTATATAAAATGTTTTTCTAACCACTTTGGCCACGTGGTTGTCAAATGAGAGATTGCTATCAACTTGGGTCCCCAGGTCCCTAATTACTTCATCTGTACTTAATGGATTACCACCTATGTGGTAATTTGTGGGCACATTGTTTTTGCCAAAGGGGATGACTATACACTTTTTGGCATTTAACTTGAGGCCATGGTTCTGGCACCAGTTGTCTGTTTCTATGAGGCCCTTTTGGAGGATGCTTGTGTCGGCTGGAGAGTCGATTATGGCATCCAGTTTGCAGTCATCTGCGAACTTGGTCAGCCACAGTCCTTCCGTGTTGGCCTGTACCTCCGAGAAATATATACTGAACAAGAGAGGTCCCAGGTCTGAGCCTTGTGGGACACCACTTGTAACTGGTTTGGAGTCTGACATGGCTCCAGCAATTCTAACCATGTGGGTTCTGTCCTTGAGCCAGTTTGCAATCCATCTAGTGACATAGGGGTTTATATTTAAGCTGGTGAGCTTATCTATAATGCCCGAGTGGGGTGTTGTATCGAAGGCTTTTGCGAGGTCCAGGTAGGCTGTGTGGACCACCTTCCCCTCGTCAATGGCCTTGGTGACTGTTTCAAAGAAATCAACCAGGTTTAAGAGGCAGGATCTGCCCTTAACAAAGCCGAACTGGGTAGGATCCAGTGTCTGTAGGTCTCCAATATCTTTATTTATGAGGTCCATGATGATACTTTCCATAGCTTTGCAGACCAAGCTAGTCAGGCTTATGGGGCGATAGTTTCCAGGATCCGTTGAGGCACCACCTTTATGGAGAGGGACCACTGTTGCTGTACGCCACTCTTTGGGCACATATCCTATAGTAAGGCTGAGATTGAACAGTAGTTTTATGTTTGGGTTTAGCTCTTCTTGGAGTTCATGTAGGGCGCAGCCGGGACACCGTCTGGTCCCATTGATGCTGTGTTTTTGCTTTGGAGAGGCGGTTCTTACCTGAGCATCTGAGATGTCAGGGGCAGCACTCTGCTGGGATAGATATTTGCCCTTTGGTGGGGAGGGGAGAAGTTTGCGCTGAACCTGTCAGCTAGGATGTTGGCAATGTCTGTGGGTTCAGTGTATTTTTTGTCATTTTGGACTAATTCTGAGCATATCTGGGAATTACCACCCAGGTTCCTAACATAACTAAAGAAAGCCTTGTGATTATCCTTAGTGTCCTGTGCAATTTTTCTCTCAAAGCTGGCCTTAGACAATTTTATGAGTGCCCGTAGTTTTTTGCTAATACTGATCAGTGATGCCTTCCCTTTTTGGGATTTTGCTCTATCATTTAGTAGCTTCCTCCTTCTATTGTATAGTTTGTTTATGACTGGGGTCCACCAAACAGGACGTCTGCCTTTGGAGGATTGGGTCTTGGTTTTATTTGGGATCGCATGATCCATGCATTCCTGAAGGTGTTCATAGAATGCGTTTATAAAGGATTCTGCGGTCTGGGCCGTATTTTCCACAGGCCCGGGGGCTTTGAAGGATTCCACCTCGGTTTTGAGGAGTGTGAAATTTGCTTTAGAGAAGTTTTTCACTGTGGTTTTCTGGGCAGGGGGTGGGGTCGGGATGTGAATATCCAGTGAGATTAGTTTATGGTCTGATCTTACCAGTGAGGGATACACTTCTGGTCTGGAGCATAGAGTCCCCATGTTGGTGATGATCAGGTCCAGTATGTTTTCCCCTCTTGTGGGAGTGGTAACAAGTTGTTCCATAGCATTTGAGTTTATAAATTCTAGGAATCTTTGGGCTAGGGTGTTGGAGCTAGAGTAATGCTCCCAGTTTATGTTTGGGTAGTTGAAGTCACCCAATATAATGGTGTTCGGAGAGACCTTCATATTTTCCAGTGTTCTCAGAAAGGCCGAGTGGGGTTCCTGGGTTTGGGAGGGTGGTCTGTAGCAGGCTATAAACTGGAAGGCAGTTTTACCCACTGTTAGTTGCACATGGATAGTCTCTGATGCTTCGTGCTTTGCCACCAACCTGGAGGTGTGGGTATCTTTGATGAATATCGATACTCCCCCTCCTTTTGTGGTTCGGTCCAAGTTTTGGGGCAGAAAAGCATGGTATGAGGTATAACCTGGTAGTGCTGGGGTGCTCTCGGGAGCCCTGAACCAGGTTTCTGTTACTGCACAGTTATCGATATTCTCCATGCTAAGGAGAGTTTCAAGTGCGTGCATCTTGAGGTTTAGACTTCTGGCGCTGAGTAGCATTACTCTTAGTTTCTTATCCCTTGTGATACCTATGGAAGTGGGTTTGTCTTTTGAGCCTTGCCTAAAAAAGGCACTATGGGGGTAGCAAGAGCCTTTGCCAATATCCGAAAGCCCAGGGGTGACAGGTGCAAGCCGTCCCTAGTGAAGCATCGTGGCTTGTCGAGCATATCATCCCAAGCTGACAGGCATTGGATCCCCATTGAATGACACCAGTACTTAAGCCAGTTGTTGAAATTGATCATCTTGTCTTCATATTGTGGCATCATTCTTGGTGAGGGTAAGATGCTTCTCAAGGTCAGGGACATACCGGCCTGGGCTACATGCTCAGAGAGCTCCTTTATGTCTCTTTTCATGTAGTCCAGGGAGGTACATCTCAGGTCATTCACACCAGCATGGACAATGACTGAGTCATATTTGTACTTGCCTTGGAGTGACCTGACTGCTTGTGTTATGTGGCGGATCCTAGCGCCCGACAGGCTGCTCACCGTGACCCTCTCGTTGTTCAGCCTGGTGAGCGGGACATCAGTGTGCCTGATGATAGAGTCACCTATTACAAGTGTATCAGGTGTGTTGTTTAGTCTTAAGGGCTGTGACTGTTTGGCACACTGGCTTTGTGAGATATGTGTTGCATGTGTTTTGTTTTGGGGTAGCGGTTGCTTGGGTGTCTGCTTTGGAGGTCTCTGCTGCTTAGGCAGATCTTTATTTAGAGCATCCGAGTATGTTTTTGTGTGATTATGTGTTTGGTTTGCTGTCGTGGTAGGTCTATGTGAGACTGGAATTGTAGTGAGTGTGGTTTCCTTCTCCTCCTGACTGGTTATGCCAGTACTGAGTTGAGAGAGCTTAGCCTCCAGTTTGGCTATATGGTTGCATCTCTCACATGTGCTGGAAGTTGTTGGGAGGAGGAGAGGGTTGTCTGTGTACATGAGGCAGTTGTAACATTGCCTCAAGATTCCCAGATTCACCAGCTGGACCGGAGAGGAGATTGACAACTGACCTTTGGACATGCTAGAATAATACTGGGAATTCCTTAATAATTGAAAACAAGGGCCAGTGGGGAGTGAGGGTGTAGTGCTTTTAATTTTTAGTGCTGACTTATATAATTGCTTTAGCGAGCAAGTGCCAGGTAACTTAAGTGCAATGTGTTACAGGTAACTTAAATGCAAAAACGACAAACAGTAACTTTCTTTCAAGTGAAACAAGGAAATAAGTACAGTAAGCAATGCAGATATCACTAGTGATCCACAGAAGTGCTGAGAAGCCACGTATTAGGTGGAATTAGCGTTCCAGGAAATAACAAGCAAACAAACAACAAGCATATAAACAAAGCTAGATTCAGCAGGCCTGGATCTAGTCTATGCTACAGCAAACAAGGTGTACCAATTTCAGTAAGATACAGTTCAAATATTCAGGCACTATAAACCTTTAACCAGAAATTCCCAGCTCAGAAGGGCAGAGTCCAGCCTCTCCTCCCACAAGAGTGCAGACCACAAACCCTATTAATGTAAAATAACTGGCCTGAAAGCTCAAATGCTTAACCAGAATTAATACACTTTTAGAATAACAGACACTGAGCCCTCAATCAGCAGTTCCCAACCTAGAAGGATGTAAGCTACCTGTTCTGCCACTACAGTACAGACCACAAACCCTCTCAGTGCAAAACAACTGGTCCGAAGCCCAAGTGTTTAAACCAAAAGGCTTAGAATGAGTTACACCAAGCAGTAATAAATACAACTGAGTACTTTTAAGATGATGCAAAAGTAAAATAAAGAAGGTAGAAACACAAGTACAGTAAAAGCAGATGAATTTTTTTTTTTTTCTTAACAAGTGCTGAGCTCAAAGAAACAGATTTGAGTGCTGAAACTAGAAAACTGGCTAGTTATAAGAAAAAAAAACTAAGCTAGAAGGCTTCCCTCCAACACAGAAGGGCTTGGGGGCTCAGAAGTCTACAAATAGTCTATACCACTTAACAGGAAAGGAAGGAAACAAGCTTATTTTTTTTTTCTGTTTCCCAGATGCTCTCTTTGTACACAGTAGGAGTGCCTGAAATCAGAATATGATCTCACTGCACTCAGTTGAGTGAGCAAATGAGAGGGGCCCAGAAGGAGTATCCAAACACAAATTTACAAGAGGGGCGGGCAGTTTCAAGGCCACTAAGATTAACACCAAAACAAAAACAGGGAGGGTGGGTGGGACTAACTGAAGAGCAGAGTCAAAACTTCCAGTTCAGTTAATATTCCTGCAACACACAGTTAAAATCAATTTAAATACTGTATTTTTTTGAAAAAAAAAAGTGCAAATAAAGGTACTTAAATTCTCTTATACGTCCAGTTGAATACAGCAAGTTCTTAGCCGGCCAAAGCTGAGGTTTTTAAGCAGAAAATATTTCACACTGTACCACTTAAATAGGCAAGGACAGGAAATCAAAGAATGTGGCTACCCCCACACCTGTAATTACTAGCAAATAACAAAATTCAGCAAACACTGACTAACTTCCAGTTCAGTTAATATTCCTGCAACACACAGTTAAAATCAATTTAAATACTGTATTTTTTGAAAAAAAAAGTGCAGATAAAGGTACTTAATTTTTTTTATACGTCCAGTTGAATACAGCAAGTTCTTAGCCGGCCAAAGCTGAGGTTTTTAAGCAGAAAATATTTCACACTGTGCCACTTAAATAGGCAAGGACAGGAAATCAAAGAATGTGGCTACCCCCACACCTGCAATTACTAGCAAATAACAAAATTCAGCAAACACTGACTAACTTCCAGTTCAGTTAATATTCCTGCAACATACAGTTAAAATATTTAAATACTGTATTTTTTGAAAAAAAAGTGCAGATAAAGGTACTTAAATTCTCTTATACGTCCAGTTGAATACAGCAAGTTCTTAGCCAGCCAAAGCTGAGGTTTTTAAGCAGAAAATATTTCACACTGTACCACTTAAATAGGCAAGGACAAAAAATCAAAGAATGTGGCTACCCCCACACCTGTAATTACTAGCAAATAACAAAATTCAGCAAACACTGACTAACTTCCAGTTCAGTTAATATTCCTGCAACACACAGTTAAAATCAATTTAAATACTGTATTTTTTTGAAAAGAAAAGTGCAGATAAAGGTACTTAAATTTTCTTATAATTCCAGTTGAATACAGCAAGTTCTTAGCCGGCCAAAGCTGAGGTTTTTAAGCAGAAAATATTTCACACTGTACCACTTAAATAGGCAAGGACAGGAAATCAAAGAATGTGGCTACCCCCACACCTGTAATTACTGGCAAATAACAAAATTCAGCAAACACTGACTAACTTCCAGTTCAGTTAATATTCCTGCAACACACAGTTAAAATCACTTTAAATACTGTATTTTTTAAAAAGAAAAAGTGCAAATAAAGGTACTTAAATTCTCTTATACGTCCAGTTGAATACAGCAAGTTCTTAGCTTGCCAAAGCTGTGGTTTTTAAGCAGAAAATATTTCACACTGTACCACTTAAATAGGCAAGGACAGGAAATCAAAGAATGTGGCTACCCCCACACCTGTAATTACTAGCAAATAACAAAATTCAGCAAACACTGACTAACTTCCAGTTCAGTTAATATTCCTGCAACACACAGTTAAAATCAATTTAAATACTGTATTTTTTTGAAAAAAAAGTGCAGATAAAGGTACTTAAATTCTTTTATATGTCCAGTTGAATACAGCAAGTTCTTAGCCGGCCAAAGCTGAGGTTTTTAAGCAGAAAATATTTCACACTGTACCACTTAAATAGGCAAGGACAGGAAATCAAAGAATGTGGCTACCCCCACACCTGTAATTACTAGCAAATAACAAAATTCAGCAAACACTGACTAACTTCCAGTTCAGTTAGTATTCCTGCCACAAACAGTTAAAATAAATTTAAATACTTTATTTTTTTGAAAAAAAATTGCAGATAAAGGTACTTAAATTCTCTTATACATCCAGTTGAATACAGCAAGTTCTTAGCCAGCGAAAGCTGAGGTTTTTAAGAAGAAAATATTTCACACTGTACCACTTAAATAGGCAAGGACAGGAAATCAAAGATTGTGGCTACCCCCACACCTGTAATTACTAGCAAATAACAAAATTCAGCAAACACTGACTAACTTCCAGTTCAGTTAATATTCCTGCAACACAGTTAAAATCAATTTAAATACTGTATTTTTTGAAAAAAAAGGTGCAGATAAAGGTACTTAAATTTTCTGATAATTCCAGTTGAATACAGCAAGTTCTTAGCCTGCTAAAGCTGAGGTATTTAAGCAGAAAATATTTCACACTGTACCACTTAAATAGGCAAGGACAGGAAATCAAAGAATGTGGCTACCCACACCTGTAATTACTAGCAAATAACAAAATTCAGCAAACACTGACTAACTTCCAGTTCAGTTAATATTCCTGCAACACACAGTTAAAATCAATTTAAATACTGTATTTTTTGAAAAAAAGTGCAGATAAAGGTACTTAAATTCTCTTATACGTCCAGTTGAATACAGCAAGTTCTTAGCCGGCCAAAGCTGAGGTTTTTAAGCAGAAAATATTTCACACTGTACCACTTAAATAGGCAAGGACAGGAAAGCAAAGAATGTGGCTACCCCACACCTGTAATTACTAGCAAATAACAAAATTCAGCAAACACTGACTAACTTCCAGTTCAGTTAATATTCCTGCAACACACAGTTAAAATCAATTTAAATACTGTATTTTTTGGAAAAAAAAGTGCAGATAAAGGTACTTAAATTCTGTTATACATCCAGTTGAATACAGCAAGTTCTTAGCCGGCCAAAGCTGAGGTTTTTAAGCAGAAAATATTTCACACTGTACCACTTAAATAGGCAAGGACAGGAAATCAAAGAATGTGGCTACCCCCACACCTGTAATTACTAGCAAATAACAAAATTCAGCAAACACTGACTAACTTCTAGTTCAGTTAATATTCCTGCAACACACAGTTAAAATCAATTTAAATACTGTATTTTTTTGAAAAAAAAAGTGCTGATAAAAGTACTTACATTCTCTTATACATCCAGTTAAATACAGCAAGTTCTTAGCCGGCCAAAGCTGAGGTTTTTAAGCAGAAAATATTTCACACTGTACCACTTAAATAGGCAAGGACAGGAAATCAAAGAATGTGGCTACCCCCACACCTGTAATTACTATCAAATAACAAAATTCAGCAAACACTGACTAACATCCAGTTCAGTTAATTTTCCTGCAACACACAGTTAAAATCAATTTAAATACTGTATTTTTTTGAAAAAAAAAGTGCAGATAAAGGTACTTAAATTCTCTTATACGTCCAGTTGAATGCAGCAAGTTCTTAGCCAGTCAAAGCTGAGGTTTTTAAGGAAAATATTTCACACTGTACCACTTAAATAGGCAAGGACAGGAAATCAAAGAATGTGGCTACCCTCACTCCTGTAATTACTAGCAAATAACAAAATTCAGCAAACACTGACTAACTTCCAGTTCAGTTAATATTCCTGCAACACGCAGTTAAAATCAATTTAAATACTGTATTTTTTTGAAAAAAAAAGTGCAGATAAAGGTACTTAAATTCTCTTATGCTTCCAGTTGAATGCAACAACTTCTTAGCCGGCCAAAGCTGAGGTTTTTAAGCAGAAAATATTTCACACTGTACCACTTAAATAGGCAAGGACAGGAAATCAAAGAATGTGGCTACCCCCACACCTGTAATTACTAGCAAATAACAAAATTCAGCAAACACTGACTAACTTCCAGTTCAGTTAATATTCCTGCAACACACAGTTAAAATCAATTTAAATACTGTATTTTTGGAAAAAAAAAAGTGCAGATAAAGGTACTTAAATTCTGTTATACGTCCAGTTGAATACAGCAAGTTGTTAGCTGGCCAAAGCTAAGGTTTTTAAGCAGAAAATATTTCACACTGTACCACTTAAATAGGCAAGGACAGGAAATCAAAGATTGTGGCTACCCCCACACCTGTAATTACTAGCAAATAACAAAATTCAGCAAACACTGACTAACTTCCAGTTCAGTTAATATTCCTGCAACACACAGTTAAAATCAATTTAAATACTGTATTTTTTTGAAAAAAAGTGCAGATAAAGGTACTTAAATTCTCTTGTACATCCAGTTGAATACAACAAGTTCTTAGCCGGCCAAAGCTGAGGTTTTTAAGCAGAAAATATTTCACACTGTACCACTTAAATAGGCAAGGACAGGAAATCAAAAAATGTGGCTACCCCACACCTGTAATTACTAGCAAATAACAAAATTCAGCAAACACTGACTAACTTATAGTTCAGTTAATATTCCTGCAACACACAGTTAAAATCAATTTAAATACTGTATTTCTTTGAAAAAAAAGTGCAGATAAAGGTACTTAAATTCTCTTATACGTCCAGTTGAGTACAGCAAGTTCTTAGCCGGCCAAAGCTGAGGTTTTTAAGCAGAAAATATTTCACACTGTACCACTTAAATAGGCAAGGAGAGGAAATCAAAGAATGTGGCTACCCCCACACCTGTAATTACTAGCAAATAACAAAATTCAGCAAACACTGACTAACTTCCAGTTCAGTTAATATTCCTGCAACACACAGTTAAAATCAATTTAAATTCTGTATTTTTTTGAAAAAAAAAGTGCAGATAAACGTACTTAAATTCTCTTATACGTCCAGTTGAATACAGCAAGTTCTTAGCCGGCCAAAGCGGAGGTTTTTAAGCCTGACCTGAAAACTATCATTTTTGTTGCTATTACTTCTGCCAGAAGAGTATCGGACTTATAGGTCCTGCCATCTTAACCTCCTTATTTGATTTTTCTTAAGGATAGAGTATCTTTATGGACCAATCCTTCCTTCCTCCTAAGGTGGTGTCAGAGCCCAATATTAATCAGGCTACTAACCTTCCAGTTTTCTTTCATAATTTCTCAGCTAAAGGAGATTATATGTTGCACCTACTGGATGTTCACAAATATCTACATTTTTATCGTCACAAAACCATAAATTTGAGGAAATCAGAGCAATTATGTTTCTTTCTCTGAATCAAAATTAGGCAAACCAGTTTCTAAAGTAATTTTAGCCAAGGGATCAACTGATTGTATTACTTCTGTATACAAAAATGTGGGTTAGTTTTTACCAAGACCACCAAAATCCCAGTCTACTAGATCGATGACAACTTCTTCAGCCTTTTTATCTAGGACTTCCTTGGATGATATTTGTGCAGCTGCAACTTGGGCTAATCTTCATAGCTTTATTGGTCATTACAAAGTGGATCTGACATCTAGGGGAAAAGCACTCATCGGTGCTCATGAATATCCTTCCTTAGAGTCCTCCCGGGATTTAGATAGTTGGGTACACTGTCCTGACAGTTGAGAAATGAATGAAAATGACAACGGGCCGGATTCATGAAGGCTTGCAAGGAGTCTAAGAGTAGAGTAAGACTCCATGCAGCCAACATGTCCGCCGAGCGATCCAGGAACAGCCGGCAGGGGCATGCAACAGAGCTCCTAAAATGACTCTTATAAGGACAGGGCTAGGTTATGCAAATTACCTCATTTGCTGGTGAAAGCCATGCAAATGAGTTAAATTTGCCATCCAGGAAACCCGAACCTGTCTGAGTAAGAGTAGTGTTATTTGCAGAAATGTACTCCATTGACAACTGAGTACCGTTCTACAAATAGCAAAATGGAGCCGTGACAGCTCCAAATAAAGGCTGCATCCAGTTAAAGAAGCATGCCAATGGCCAAATATACAGCCATTGGCAATGTTCCTTGATGCAAAATTAAAAAAAAAAATAATTTTTTTTTACCTCGATCTCCGAAGTTTAAGAGTAGCGCAGCGCCTCGCAAACGTGCTGCACTCTAAAAACCAGAAAACCAGAAATTAAAAGCCACAAATAGGGATTTTATAGCAAATCACAAGTTTCAATGCAAGTGAATGGCAGGCTGAAGACAACATGGCAACCGAGTAGAGGTTGCTAAGGTGGAGGCTCAGTCTAAGAGATGTAACCAAGCATTACTAGGCAATCCCATGCAAATGAGGGTATGGATAGTGAATCCCAAGTTTACATAGCAAATGAGCACAGTCAGTGGAGTGTATGAGTAGGGTAAGGGGAGTGACAGAGTAGAAGATAGGTGACATCATGAAGGGGGTATGTATGAAAGAATGTAAGCTCATTGGAGCAGAGTGGCATGTGTTTGCTGTCAGTTGCTCATCACAGGAAGAGGTGTGTCAACAGGTATCCTAGCTAAAGGCAAGAAATAGAAGGTGTGTGCCATGAATAACACTAAAGTTTCTTGTTGAAGTGCCTGAAATGTGCTTGCGCGCGGGTGCATGCCTGTATATCCGAGTAAGACTGTGTGCACGCGTGCGCGCCAGTGTGCATGCATTTAAGCTGGAGTAAGTATGTGTAAGGTTGTTTAAAGTTGTGTAAGTGCATTTGCACCTGTGTTCACGCGTTTAATCAGGAATCAGCAAGTGTTAGGCTGTGTAAGCATGTGTGCGCGCGTGTGAGCTGGTGTGCTTGTGTTTGCGCTTGTGTGCGCGGCACTGCCCCCCTGAAGAAACAGAAAGGGAAAAGGAAGCACAACAAATAGTAGGAAGTTAACCAGGGAGAACTAGCAGAGCTAGCAGGTGAAAACAATCAGAATCAGGCAATTACACAGGCAGTACACTAGCCCAGCCCAGCCTAGCACTTAAAACTCTGCAAACAACTTTCCACCATGTTTTCCTCAGAGGCACTGCAACATTGCAGTAAACTAGGAGAAGTGAAAACTTAAAAAACTTAACTGAGACAAAGAAATGTTAGGGGCTGCCATTGCTTTTATAAGGCAACATATGCAACATGCTAATGGTGGTGACAATTCGAATGCTGCTGAGCAACCCCCAGTGAGGAGACAGAGAAGAGTGTACAGGCCCAGGGTAACCTACCAGGGGCTACATGAGCTGGAGATAGTGGAGCGCTATAGAGTGGACAGAGACCTCATGCAGCAAATTGTTGAGCTGTGCAGGCCACGCCTCACACACAGAACCAACAGAGGGGAACCCATCCCAGTGGAAACCAAGGTATGTGTTGGCCTAAGAATACTAGCAACAGGTACCTTCCAGAGACCAACTGGTGATATGATGGGGATATCACAGGCATCAGCATCCAGGGTACTGCACCAGTTCCTGAATGTCATGTCAGCACATGTCGGTGATCATGTATATTTCCCCAATTCCCGTGAGGTATTGGCCAGCAATATGTGTCTCTTCCAGCAAATAGCGGAATACCCTGAGGTAGTGGGTGCAATTGACTGCACGCACATATGCATCAAAGCACCAGCCGGTGAGCGGGGCAGGGCCTACATTAATCACAAGGGCTTTCCCTCCATCAACTGCCAGGTTGTGCTTGATGCCCAGGGCATAATACTGAATGTGTGTGCTGGCTGCCCTGGAAGCTACCATGATTCCCATATCTGGCATCTGACACAGCTGTACCAGACATTTGCCAATGGGGACATCCCTCATGGTCACCTAGTGGGGGATGCTGGATATGCACTGGAGCCGTGGCTGATGACACCCATCAGAAATGCACACACACCTGAACAGAAATGCCATCATGAGGCACACTCGCAAACACGAATTGTAATTGAGCGTGTGTTTGGGCTGCTCAAGTCACGGTTCCGGTGCCTGGACACATCTGGTGGAGCCTTGCAGTACTCTCCAACTACATGTACCCAAATTGTCATGGTATGTGTTATGCTACATAATATGATCCTGCAAAAACAGCTGCAGCAGGAGCAGCATAGGCCCGGGCCAAACAGCCCCCCACCATTGCCAAGGCCATCACAGGCAGAGCGTGACTCTGAGGAGGAACAACCTGAGCCTGCCCCAGTAGGCAGAAGGAGGCGTGCCCAGTATGCTTTGACCTGGGCAAAGAGGCAACGCATAGCACATACACTGGTTCAGTAGGAACCCTGGAAATTGTACCTCTCTGTGACTCGCACATAGAGTAAAAGGGATGCCTATCTTGACACTACCTGTTTTCAAACATGTGTAGGGAGTGTACTATGTGCATCCGACATAGGCAGCCCTGCAGCACCACCTGAGGCATGATCGCCATGTTTTAAGCAATATAAAGCAGTGCTAAACAGCTTTTACCACTATTTAGTATATGTAAACAAAATTGCACACACTAACTAGCACAACTTTGGGCAATGTTGACCAACATTCAGCAATGTTGGTTAATGTTGAGCAATGTTGGGCAAGATTAGTCAAAGTTGGGCATAGTTGAGCAAAAGCAGGTAAACATGCTCATATCTGCTTTACTGGTCCTTAGGCAGTCTGGTCTGCCTAGTATGAAAATATAAAGCAGTGACAAGCCTCAAACCCAGAATACTGTGCACTATAGTCACAGTACTGAACCACTAAACCATGACAGTATTTCACTGGTCAGCCTGTATGAAAAAATGTTGATAAGTCTATGCAAAGTGTCTCATGGAAACCCTGCAGGCACAGCATAATCCCTGTCAAGTTATGACACAAAGGTGATCCCTGCAGTAAAAATATAACTTGATTTTCAACACACATATACTATAAATTTTAATATTGGGCATGTTCACACACGTTAACAAATGTAGTGGACTTCAGACAGCAACATACTGAAAGGTCACACTGGGCATAATCGCACACTTGAATAAATGATACAAATGTCAGGCAACAAAGCACTGAAAGGCCAAACTGGGCATGCTCACACACTTAGTCCATGTCTGAGTACAGCAGTGGGCCACACATATCTGGCAGTTGCATGTGTTAACCCAGGAACCTCTCACTATTCACCAATCCTGCCTTGTGCGCACAGTTATATGACAACAGACACATATATAATATATTGGAACCCTGTCATAATCAAATATGTACTACAGATACCTAGGTTGTTCATAGAAAGTGGGAAAGCAAAAAAGATAAAAACCTGCAATCAGTGTAATCAATAAACAATGTGCACTCCAAACATTATCACAGGTTCATAGGTTGATACTAGGCTATCTGCCCTAGGGCATTTATAAGCCTAGCCAGAGTATGTTTGGCTTTCGCCACCCTTTTAGATTAGTAGACTGTGCCTTTGCATAGTAGGTCTCACAAGATAGCCCTTTTACGATTAGTTAATTGTGTCTCTGTCTAGCAGGAACCCGTAAGAGATCCAGGGTAAACGTACGATCTCCCATCCATTCATCAACATTTCTCTTGAAGAGGGTCAGTGAGGGGCTCTGCCTAACTTGGACTGGGATTCCGTTCCAGAGTGAGGGGAGCCACTGGGATATGAATGTGTCCCTCCAGCATGTCCTATTTGTTTTTCTGCTGAGGTTTGAGTCCCTGGAGTGTGTAGCTCTAAGGGATTTGGATATCCTGAGGTTGAGCATGACCATTAATTCTGGGTTGGACATGGCTTTATATGTCAGGCACAGATCGCATCTGAGTAGGTGGTAAGCAACTGAGTAGAGCTGGAGTTTCTTTAGCCGAACTGCATAGGGCATCTGTTTGAGTCCTTTGATCCACTTGGTGAGGTACTGTTGGGGTCATTACAGTTGCTGCAGGTGTCGGGTAAGGTACCTCCCAAATGGGGCATTGTATTCAAGTATGGGCCTGACGAGTAGAGGGGCACAATGACCTCTCTTGATCTAGATGTGAAACCTTTCGTGAGAAGGTCTTTCTAACCACTTTGGCAACGTGATTGTCAAAGGAGAGAATACTATCTACTTGGGTCCCCAATCCCTAATTACTTCTTCCGTACATAATGGATTACCACCTATGTGGTAATTTGTGGGCACTTTGTTTTTTCCAAAGGGGATGACTATGCATTTTATGGCATTTATCTTTAGGCCATGGCTCTGGCACCAGTTAACCATCTCTGTGAAACCCTTTTGGAGGATGCTTGTGTCAGCCAGAGTGTCGATTATGGCACCCAGTTTGCGGTCATCTGTGAACTTGGTCAGCCATAGTCCCCCCATGTTAGCCTGTACCTCAGAGAAATATATACTGAACAAAAGAGGTCCCAGGACTGAGCCTTGTGGGACGCCACTTGTAACTGGTGTAGAGTCTGACATGGCACCTGCAATTCCGACCATGTGGGTGCTATCCCTGATCCAGTTTGCAATCCATCTTGTGACATATGTGTTGATATCTAAGCTGGTGAGCTTATTAATGATGCCCGAGTTGGGTATTGTGTTGAAGGCTTTTGCGAGGTCCAGGTAGGCTGTGTGGACTACATTCCCTACGTCTATGGCCCTGGTAACTGTTTCAAAGAAGTCAACCAGGTTCAAGAGGCAAAATCTGGCCTTAACAAAGCCGAATTGGGTAGGATCCAGTGTCTGGAGGTTCCAGATGTCTTTGTTTATGAGTTCCATGATGATACGCTCCATAGCTTTGCAGACCAGGCTAGTCAGGCTTATAGGGCGATAGTGTCCAGGGTCCATTGTGGCACCACCTTTGTGGAGCGGGACCACTGTTGCTGTATGCCATTCCTTGGGTACATATCCTGTAGTAAGTCTGATATTGAACAGTGACTTTATGTGAGGGTTAAGTTCTTCATGAAGCTCATGTAAGACGCAGCCCGGGACACCGTCCGGTCCCATTGATGCTGTGTTATTGCTTTGGAGTTGGCAGCAGTCACCTGTTCATCTGTGATGTCAGGGAGGCTACACTCTGTTGGGATGGACATTTGCTCTTTTGGGGAGATGGGGGGGAGACATTTGCACTGAACCTGTCTGCCAGGATGTTGGCAATGTCTGTGGGTTCAGTGTATTTTTTGTCATTATGCACTAACTAAGAGCATATCTGGGAGTTGCCACCCAGGTTCCTGACATAACTAAAGAAGGCCTTGTGAATGCCTTTAGTGTCTTGTGCAATTTTTCTTTCAAAGCTGGCCTTAGATGATTTTATGAGTGATCGTAGTTTCTTGCTAATACTGATCAGAGATGCCTTCCCTTCTTGGGATTTTGATCTATCATGTAGTAGCCTCCTCCTTTTCGTTGTATAGCTTATTTATGGCTGGGGTCCACCAGACAGGTCCCCTGCCTTTGGAGGAGTGAGTCTTGGTTTCATTTGGGATATAACGATCCATACATTCCTGTAGGTGTCCAGTGAATGCGTTTGTAAAGGATTCTGCGGTTTGAGCCGTATTTTCTACTGGCCCGGGGGCTTTGAAGGGTACCACCTCAGTTTTGAGAAGTGTGACATTTGCTTTTAAGAAGTTCTTCACCGAGAATACCTTGGCTGGAAGTGGGGACGGGATATGGATGTCCAGTGAAATAAATGTATGGTCTGACCTTACCAATGAGAGGTATACCTCTGGTGTGTAACATAGAGTCCCCATGTTGGTGATGACCAGGTCCAATATATTTTCCCCTCTTGTGGGGGTGGTGACCAGTTATTCCATAGCATTTGAGTTTATAAATTCTAGGAACTGTTGGCCAATGGTGTTGGGGCTTGAGTAGTATTCCCAGTCACTGTTTGGGTAGTTGAAGTCTCCCAATATAATGGTGTTTGGAGAGACCTTCATAATCTCCAGTGTTCTCAGGAAAGCCGAGTGGGGTCCATGAGTTTGTGAGAGTGGTCTGTAGCAGACTACAAACTGAAAGGCAGTTTTGCCCACTGTTAGTTGCACATGGATGGTCTCCAATGCTTTGTATAGTGCTACTAACCTGGAGGTGTGTGTATCTTTGATGTATATGGATACTCCCCCTCCTTTTGTGGTTTGGTCCGGGTTTTGTGGCCGAAAAGCATGGTATGAAGTATAACCTGGTAGTGCTGGGATGCTTTCGGGAGCCTTGAACCAGGTTTCTGTTACTGCACAGATATCGATATTCTCCATACTGAAGAGAGCCTTGAGTGCATGCATTTTGAGGTGTAGACTTCTGGCGTTGAGCAGCATTACCCTTAGTTTCTTTTACCTTGTATCATCTATGGAGGTGGGTTTGTCTTTTGAGCCTTGCCTAAAAAAGGCACTATGGGGGTGGCAAGAGTCTTAGCCAATATTCGAAAGCCCAGGGGTGACAGGTGCAAGCCATCCCTAGTGGAGCAATGTGGCTTGTCGAGCATGTCATCCCAGGCTGACAGACACTGGATCCCCTTTGAATGACACCAATACGTTAGCCAACTGTTAAAATTGATCATTTTGTCTTTATACTGTGGCATCATTCTTGGTGATGGTAAGATGCTACACAAGGTCAGGGTCATACCGGCCTGGGCTACATGATCAGAGAGCTCCTCTATGTCTCTTCTCATGTAATCCAGGGAAGAACGTCTCGGGTCATTCACACCAGCATGGACAATGACAGAGTCATATTTGTACTTGCTTTGGAGTGACCTGAGTTCATGTGTTATGTGGCAGATCCTGTCACCCGACAGACAGCTTACAGTGACCTTCTCCTTGTTCAGCCTGGTGAGTGGGACATCAGTGTGTCTGGCAATAGAGTCACCTATTACAAGTGTATTAGGTGTGTTGTTTAGCCTTAAGGGAATGACTGTGTGGCACACTGACTTTGTGGACTATGTGATATGTGTGTATTGTTGTGGAGTAGCAGTTGTTTGAGTGTCTGCTTGGGATGTCTCTGCTGCTTAGGCAGATTTTTACTTAGAGCCTCCGAGTATGTTTATGTGTATTTATGTGTTTGGTTTGCTGTTACTATAGGTCTATGTGACACTGGATTTGTGGTGTGTGTAGTTACCTTCTCCTGATAGACTGTGCCAGTCATGGGTCGAGAGAGTTCAGCCTCCAGTTTGTCCATATAGTTGCATCTCTCACATATATCTGAGTTTGTTGGGAGGAGGAGAGGGTTGTCTGTGTACATAAGGCAGTTGTAACATTGCCTGAAAACTCCCATATTCACCAGCTGCACTGGAGAGTACACACGAAACTGACCTTTGGACATGTCAGGATATTATGATGAAATACTCCCTTGACTGATCAAAAAGGATCAGTAGGGTGTTCAGTGTATAAAAGAGTATAACAGGGGTTTAGTGCTTAAGTTTGTTGGTGTTTTGGAAAGATTATCTGTGAAGGAGTCCAGACAGAACCATGACACTTCCTTCAGCTATGTCATAAATAGCAATGTACACTCATATATGTCCTGAGTCAGGGCCAACTGTAAATGACTGACTGCCAACATCCTGTCAGACAGGCCAATACATACATACCCACCTCCCACTGACAAAAGGCCCTATCATCATACCAGGAGATATCACATGTAGAATGGGTAAACAGCTCCTTCCAAAGCAGAAAACATGGCATCAATTGGATTACATTGTTTCCCTATATGTGTCATAAGTGAACTGCAGAACAAACAGACCCTGCACCTGAACAGTCTGTTGAGCCTCACCCTCTCTACAGGATATGAAACCGTTGAATGGGTTACAGCAACATATGTCACACTCCACAAGTGCTGGTGCACAACAGACCATGGGAACTATAGTCTCATAAGCCTATGAAGTCTGATCTGCAAGGCCATGGAGTCCATCATGATTGAAGTCATAAACAGAGCTATTGGAATCTGACAAACAGACAACCCTGCCAACTTTGGTTTGGTCATGGGCAGATCATGGTTCCCAAACCTGCTAGACTGTTTGCAAGGCAGCCACCCAGGACATACATCACTGAAATGAGCTACACACGTCTCACATAGACTTTGAATAGCCCTTTTCCAACATCCCAGACACATGTCGTATCCACAAAATCAACAAACTGTGCATAAATATGTATTGTCATATGATAGATTGGCAACTGGTCCACAGATAGATCACACAAGCTAAGAATTGTGGAGTCCTTTTCAAGCTGTTAACACCTGCTGTCCCCCATGGTGCAGTCCTGGGATTGCATAAAACAAAGTGCACACACATTACCATGTCCAGTCTGATGATGTCAGCATCCTACAAATATAGCAGGAGAAATGAAAACACCCAGTAAAGCATATAGTGTGTCGTGTTAATGCGTATCTCTTTAGTATCATAACATAGGTAGGGGTTTGAATCCTGCAATATCTGTGTATGTGTGTGATTTCATTTGAGAGGAGTGCCCTTTTTAGAGACTAGGAAAACATTAAAAGAGGTATATTCCTCTTTGCCAAGTCTGATGATGTCAGCATCCCACAAATACAGCAGTGGAAATAAAAACGTCCTGTAAAACATATAGTGTGTCATGTTAATGTGTATCTCTTTAGTATCATAACATAGTTAGGTAGAGGTTTGAATCCTGCAATTGCTGAGTGTGTGGGTGGGGGGTGTATGTTTGTGTGTGGTTTCCTTTGAGAGGAGTGCCCTTTTTTGAGACTAGGAAAACACATTAAAAGAGGTAAATTCCTCTTTGCCAAGTCTGATGATGTCAGCATCCCACAAATACAGCAATGGAAGCAAAAACTCCCAGTAAAGCATATAGCACATTGTGTTAATGCGTATCTCTCCAGTATCATAACATAGTTATGTAGGGGTTTGAATCCTGCAGTTGCTGAGTGTGTGTGTGTAACACTGTTGGTCAATGTGTTGTTGGTTTTGCTTTTACTACTGTATGACATATCAGTGAAACAACAGTATGTGCATTGCACACCAGGTATCTGTGTGGCAAATACATATATGTACATGTGACCTCAATTAGTTAATAGGTGTGAAGCCTGCTTTCTACATGAATACATCTGTTACCTTTGACAGATTGTGCAGCTGCTTCTCAGACCTTAGGTCACATATGTATGTTTGTGACAAGGCCAGCCACTGTAGTGATCTGTGGCCTAGGTCATCTGGGTCACACACACCCATGACAGTTTCTATAGAATAGTGTGAGTGAGGGTACATGCCTGGAGTATATTTCAGACATGTTCAAACACAACAAAGTCTGCCAATAATGGACATTCATTACAGGTATGCAACAACTACATGGATATGCATTCAGACCCCTTATTGCTTATGTGATACACCGAGGGACTTCAGAATACCTTTGGAAATGTGAATACCAAAGGACAGATGACATAACATGTGGCTGTATGTACACATCTGTACCCCTTCTACATGTCATGGGCTACTACCTATGTGGTACTGTCGGAATACTATGTTTAGTAAATGTGGATGACTATGCTATAGTTGGCTTATAGCTTTACAGCATGCGTTGGTCAACAGGTATCTGTCTGTATGATACCCTTGTGGAGGATAAGTGTCTCATCCAGAGAATGCATTGTAGGCCACTGTATGCATTACCAGATGTGGATGGACATATCCCTATTGTGTTTGCTTGTACCTAAGAGGGCTACATGCCAAACAGGAGTGGTCCCAGGAATGGTTGGCGGTCAATACCACTGGTTACTGGTATAGTATTGTACCGGAAGGATCCAAATGCTACTGTGTTTCCTACATGTGTGTCAGTTGTCAAGACATCAACTAACGATTGGTTATAGTCAGGCTGTTGAGGTTGTGTATACTACCAGACTGCAAACCAATGACCAATATTAACAGTATCACCCACAGCATAGTGTCAAACCATGTCATACACCCATGTGTACCCAAGTTAAAACATATGTGTAGTAAAATGCTGACTGGCCAGCAATAGAAACTATGAAATGTTAACACTGTGTAATACAGGGCATGTCACCCTTCCCATGTGTCCACTATGCACGTACATGCAGACAGTGCACCCCCACCATGTTCACAAATGTACACCTGCAAATCTGTACAGCACACATCACACACGTTCTGTCCACTCACCACCACATGCTGCCAGAACTACACACATCAGCCAAGTGGCACATGGACGGACAATCCATTATTGGAATTAACACTAGTGTAAACAATACTACATTGATAATCATAGCTTTAATGCATCATGCCTGCTCAGATATAACTACAAGGATATCATTACACATTACTGTTGACAACATGATAACATTGCTACACTGCTATTAAGTCACCCTGTGCATCAGCACCATGTTAGCCTGTTCCTGCATCAATGTTACAGATGACAGGAGGTGGCACAGTTTCATCATATGCACAGGTTGTGTTGTTGGTTTGCTAGAGCCCAACATTGACCCATCCAATCGACATGTATGTGTGTGTGTGTGTGTGTGTGTGTGTGTGTGTGTGTGTGTGTGTGTGTGTGTGTGTGTGTGTGTGAGGGACAACAGTATAGCATGGGTCAATGTTGATGTAATGTGTGTGTATGTGTTAGCCCTAGGTGTTTGGTTTATGTGTGTGTGTCTGCATGCACACAGTTCCGCCATGTGGCTGCCAAATACTGGAGGTTGTGGGACAGCCACAGATTGTACCTGCCAGGCTGTACAGATCACCATCTCTGGCCATGGACACAGTACCTGTGCCTGGCAGGGGTGTCACAGACAGTATCGGGTACTAAGCCAGACTGGGTACTATCATCAGAGGTAGAGGGATGTCGACTGGACCCATGTCCCTGCTGGGACTGGCCAGAGCCATGTGCATGTGGTCTTCTAGGACGGTGTAATGACAGCCCAGCCCCAACATTGCTGGGGCTGGTACTGCCACTATGGGAGCGGCTGTGACTTGTGTGTCGTCCACGATGACTGCCAGCTGATGATGTTGCTGGCATACATCCACGTCGACGTCTCAGCCATCCTGCACTGTCCTGGCACATGGACATGACATTGTGGAGGACATCTAGTGTCTCCTCCCAACGTCTATCAATGACCTCGGTGTAATTACGGATGGCACCGGCAAGGTCACAGACACTGTCATTGATAGCGGTGTTATGGGCCCTCTGCGCCCTTAGTCCCTGACTGGTGTACCGTTCCATATGTGCCTGTGGCTCCATTACAGACCAGAATATACCTGAGGTTGTAAGACCTGTGGGGGCACGTCTACCAGGGGCATTACGACCAGCAGTCCTCCCACAAGAACCCCTGGACATCTGCCTATGTGGTACCATTCCAGGAGTCTGGGTATGGCTGCTGTGAGGGGATGCATGTGCCATAGATACCACACTATCCTGGTCAATGCCTACTGTATGCTGTCCTTCAGCTAAGGCCATTGGTAATGAGGGATGTATTGGCAGTATGAATGTGCGCATAGATGGGGTGGAAAGCTGTGTACTGTCGATTGGCGGACCAATGACAGACCCTGTCAAAACTACCTGTGCCACAACACATGTATCATCATTTCCACTATTTGTGGCAATGACTTCAGGTTCCCTGCTGCACTCAACCAACACAACCTCAGCACCTGTGAGAGGAAGACAGGAAACACACTTTAAAATCTGTACATGATGTTAGCACACATGAACACATGCACACATGCACACTAGCACACATGAACACATGAACACATGCACACATGCACACATGAACACATGCGCACATGCACACATGAACACATGCACACATGAACACATGCAAACATGCACACATGCACACATGAACACATGCACACATGCACACATGCAACATGAACGTGAACACATACACACACACACACACACACACACACACACACACACACACACACACATGCACACACACACACACACACCAACTGTAATCCAGAACATACTCATTAGTGGTTGATGGTGGAGTACAGTATCACAAGCCTAAGAATCCTATCACACGTGTCAGCATGCAGGATGTGTGTTGCTCAACAGCATGCAGTGCAAGTGTAGAGAGTCCTTGTTAATAACAGTTGCACACTAGGGCAGTGCCGGTTAAGCAGGTTTAAACTATTCGGGCTACCTAAAGTCCACTCTTCAAATTTTCCCTTAAAACTACCTTCCTCGAACTATACTACTGATCAAATCAGCGTATCCTATAACTAAAAAGATCAACTCTACTTGACTCCAAGTAGACTATTCTCTATCTATTAAACCTAGCACTTGCTCCTACAGTACTTATTACCTTGATACGGCACTCTTGTCATAGATAGTACCCCAAAAAGGCAACCCCCCATTTCTCGGTCACCCACGCCCCCGAATCTTTTTAAAGTTTTTCGCCTACCCTTCTAGCATGTCGAGGGATCAGTTGCTAGTGTCCTCTCCTGCTCAGCTGGTGAACCTGGGAATATTGAGGCAATGTTTCAATTGCCTCATGTACACAGACAACCCTTTCCTCCTCCCACAAAACACAAATACATGCGAGAGATGCAACTATACGGCCAAACTGGAGGCTGAGCTCTCAACATAGGACTGGCAAGACCAGTCAGGAGGAGAAGGTTACCACACACACTATAGACCCAGTCTCACATAGTACCATTACAACCTCAAATCATACACATAAACACACAAAGACATACTGGAGGCTCTGATCAAAAATCTACCAAAACAGCAGAGGCCACCAAAGCAGACACCCAAACAACCACCACCTCAGAACACAACACCCGCAACACATAGACCTCACAGTCAGAGTGTCAAACAGTCACAGCCCTTAAGGCCAAACACAATGCCAGACACACTAGTCATTGGTGACTCCATAGTCAGACACACTGATGTCCCGCTCACCAGACTGAGTAAGGAGAAGGTCACAGTAAGCTGCCTGTCGGGCGCTAGAATCCGCCACATAACGCAAGCACTCAGGTCTCTCAACAGCAGGTACAAATATGACTCAGTCATTGTCCACGCTGGTGTAAACGACCTGAGACGCACTCCTTGGACTACATGAAAAGAGACATTGAGGAGCTCTCTGATTATGTAGCCCAGGCAGGTATGACCCTGACCTTGAGCAGTATCCTACCTTCACCAAGAATGATGCCACAATACAGAGATAAGATGATCAGCTTTAACAATTGGCTTAAACACTGGTGTCATTCAAAGGGGATCCAGTATCTGTCTGCCTGGGATGACATGCTGGACAAGCCACGCTGTCAAGGGACGGCTTGCACCTGTCACCCCTGGGATTCCGGATATTGGCAAAGGCTCTTGCCACCCCATAGTGCCTTTTTAGGCAAGGCTCAAATTCTAAACCTACCACCCTAGAACACAAAAAGGAAAAACTAAGGGTAATGCTGCTCAATGCCAGAAGTCTAAATCTCAAAATGCACACACTCGAGGCCCTTCTCAGTATGGAGAACATCGATGTCTGTGCTGTGACAGAAACCTGGTTCAAGGCTCCTGAGAGCACCCCAGCTATCAGGTTTTACCTCATATCATGCGTTCCGCCCCAAAATCCGGACAATACCAAGAAAGGAGGGGGTATCCATATTCATCAAGGACACCCACACCTCAAGACTGGTGGCAATGCACGATGCATCGGAGACCATCCAGGTGCAATTAACCATAGGCAAGACTGCTCTGCAAATTGTAGCATGTTACAGGCCACCTCACAAACTCAGGAAACTCACATGGCCTTCCTGAAAACACTAGAGGGATAAATGTATCACCAACACCATCATACTAGGTGACTTCAATTACCCTAATATAGACTGGGAACACTACTCAAGCCCAAACACCCTATCCCAAAAGTTCCTGGAATTCATAAACTCAAATGCCATGGAACAACTAGTCACCATCCCCACAAGAGGAGATAACATACTTGATCTCATCATCACGAACATGGGAGCACAATGTTCAACACCGAAGTATACCTCACTGGTGAGATCAGATCACAAACTAATCTCGCTGGAGGTCCTCATCCCACCCCCACCTGAAATAAAAAAGACCACAGTAAAGAACTTCTCAAAAGCCGACTTCACACTTCTAAAGACTAGTGTGGTCTCCTTTCAGGCCCCCGAGCTGGCGGAAAACAATACTCAAGCTGCTGAATCACTTACAAACGCCTTCTACCAGCACCTGCAGGACTGCATGGATAAGGCAATCCCAAGCAAAACAAAGACTCTTTGTACCAAAGGCAAGCGTCCAGTCTGGTGGACCCCAGCCATAAACAAACTCTACAACAAAAGGGGAAGCTACTACAAGATAGAGCAAAATCCTTAAAAGGTAAGACACCCTTGATCACTATAAGTAAAAACTAAGAGCTCTCATAAAATCATCCAAAGCAAATTTCGAGAGAAAATAGCTAAAGACTCAAAAGACAATTATAAGGCCTTCTTTAGCTATGTTAGAAACCTAGGAGGAAACTCCCAGATATGCTCAGAACTAGTTCAAAATGATGTGAAGATTACTGATCCTACAGACATTGCCAACATACTGGCTGACAGGTTCAGTGCAAACTTCTCCCTCCCCCAAAAGGAGAGATATCTATACCAAATGAGTGCAGCCCCCAAACATCTCCAGCGCCCAAGTGAGAACTGCTCTCTCCAAAGCAAAAACACAGCATCCATGGGACCCGATGGTGTCCCGGCTGTGTGCTCCACGAACTCAATGAGGAATTAAACCCACAGCTAGGACAGCTGTTTAATCAAAGTCTTACCTCTGGATACGCACTCCAGGAGTGGCACTGCAACTGTGGTCCCACTTCACAAAGGCGGTGCCTCCACAGACCCTGGAAATTACCGCCCATTAGCTTGACAAGCCTTATCTGCAAAGCCATGGAGAGGATCATAATGGACCTCATAAATAAAGACATAGGGAATTTGCAGACTTTGGATCCAACCCAGTTTGGCTTTGTCAAAGGCAGATCATGCCTTTTAAACTTGGTTGACTTTTTCAAACAGTCACCAAAGCCATTGATGAGGGAAAGGCAGTCCATACAGCCTACCTCGATCTGGCTAAGGCCTTCGATACAATACCCCACTCGGGTATCATTGAAAACTCATCAGCTTAAATGTTAACCCATACATCACAAGATGGGTTGCAAACTGGCTGAGTGACAGAACCCACAGGGTCAGAGTTGCTGGCGCCATGTCAGACTCAAAGCCTGTCACAAGTGGTGTCCCACAGGGCTCAGTCCTGGGCCCACTCTTGTTTGGCATCTACTTTTCCAAGTACAAGCAAACACAGGAGGGTTATGGCTGACAAAGTTTGCAGATGACTGCAAACTGGGCCATAGTAGAAAACACATCTGACACAGATATCCTTCAGAAGGGTCTCACAGAAACGGATAACTGGTGCCAGAGCCACGGCCTAAAGTTAAATGCCAAAAATGCATAGTCATACCCTTCGGAAAAACAAGGTTACCCCTAGCTACCAAATAGGTGGCAATCCACTGAGCACAGAAGAAGTTATCAGGGACCTGGGGACCCAGGTTGATAGTAGTCTGTCATTCGACACCCATGTAGCTAAAGTAGTTAGGAAGTCCTTCTACATTGCCCACCTTATCATGAAGGGATTCTCATCTAGATCAAGGGAGGTCATAGTCTCCCTTTACTCATCACTCATCAGACCAATGATTGAGTACAATGCCCCATTCGGAATGTATCTGACCCGACACTTGCAGCAGCTGGAGAGGCCACAAAAGTTCCTCACCAAAAGGATAAAGGGTCTCAAAATCTGTCCTATGCTGCCCGACTGAAAGAACTCCAGCTCTATTCAGTCGCCACCGCTTGCTCAGAGGTGACCTTTGCCTAACATACAAGGCCATGTCAAACCCAGATTTGATGAATATGCTTCACCTCAAAAATCTAGATCCATCAGAGCCACAAGGGCGGAGACTTAAACCTCGACACGGCTATTAATAGGACGTGCTGGAGGGATAGATTCATCACCCAAAGACTCCCTATGCTGTGGAACAAAATCCCGGTACATGTGAGGCAGAGCACCTCGCTGGCCTTGTTCAAGAGAAATCTTGACCAATGGATGGGAGATCGCAGATATACCCCAGGAATTACCTCAGTGTCACTGCTCGACAGAGGCACAGCAAAATAATGGGTATAGTTCCCCATACTAAAGGGGTGGCGTAAGCCACAAAACAATGGGCTAGGCTTATAAATGCCCTCGGGCAGATAGCCTAGTATGAACCTGTGAACCTGTGAACCTGTGTATACATCTTTGATGCACGTGTGTTGTTCAGTGATTGGCCTCACCCTGGAACATGATGTGTACATGGACACAACATTGCTATGCAAGTATTAAATGCTTTCCAATGTCCTGAGCACCATCACTCATAGGTATACATACCATGTCCGGATGCACACAACTGTCAGGTGTATAGTAATGAATGCTATGTATAGTATTGTAGTTACTGTAACTGGATGTAGTGTAGTACCATGAGCCATCATAAGGCAGTATCATGTGGTCACTCAAGGCCACTAATGTGAGCCATGCTGGCAACTATCTTGCTGTACCCGAATTGCAGCACTTTGTCTACATTAACCATTTCACAGGCAGTTGTTACATGGGTATGTAAGGTGTTCAATAGGGAGCATTGCCTAACATGAATGTGTTATGTGTTGAAGAGTGTCACACCACCCCATGATAGGCCTCTACCCCACAGGTATAGTATGTGTGCTGTGTGGATGACATTTGGGATACTGGAGTCTGACCTTACAGCAGGTGTCTAAATAGTCCATGTGTATCATATTAACGCTGACTGCGTATGACAATGTGGTGTATGTTGTCTGCATGTGTATTGACTCTGCCTATACAATGTCCACTACAGTGTACCACAATTGGTTGGGATGCTCAGTGTATTGCATGTGTTTGAGGCAGCTGCTCATGTTACTGTAATGTGCAGAGTCCCACAGAAAACATGCAGAGCATGCATTATGTGTAGGTATTTTAGATGTGTATATGGCCTACAACTCACCTATGACATCCACATTATTTGCTATATTAAATGTAGAACACTCGGCAGCATGGGTCTGATCTCTTGCTGTCACACTAGAGGGACCTACAAGGATATGAAACAGCTTGTCAGTGTCAACAACTATGGCATTGCTGCTGTGAGTTTGCAACTTTACAGTAGTACATGTGACAGTCACAGGCATACAGATTATGTTCCAAATTATCAGTATTGCACAACACCAGGCTCCACATCTTCTAAATACACAGTACACATCTGACATATGCATGTTCTAACCATTGAGCTAACAGTAGTCTACAAATATGCCATGTTACCTGCACGCTCTGAGTCGACTTGCTGGGTGACTCTGGCCTCCATGATGACACATGTCTGTTGTAGTGGTTGGCCAGGGACCACCACACTGAGGAGCAGCTCTTCCACTCTGGTGAGGGGCGGGTGTGACGCTGCACCACCACCTGTGGCAAGCTGTTGTCTGTGGACATCGGAGGCATGCTGCCGGACATGTCTAATTAAATCACTGCAGTAATGGCGTACCTGCTCATAAGTCCGGTTATGCATGCCTACATAATTCACCCAATGGACAACATCTTGCCACAGTGCAGTGCGCCCATGCTGGTCCTGGCTGGTTCTGGAGAACAGCAGGGTGTGATGTTGTAGTAGGGCATCTAGGAGTATTTCCTCCTCTTCAGGGGAATATGCAGCTTTGCGATTGTGAGACATGTCCCTGGAAGACAATAAAACAATACTTGTGAGCAAGTCATGTGTCACACTTAACATTCTAAAGTACAGACATCAATGAAATGCCATATATAGCAACCTATTGGCTGTCAGTAGATACACACTTTCAATACCACATATCAGTGCTCAGCCCACAAATGCCTGACAGTGCCTGGCACATTCTATATATTAAACCATGTTCTGCACAGCAACAAAGTGAAACCAGTATGTAAGACTATACAACAGTACATGGCACACGGTATGTGACACAATGCACCACCTAGCCACAGGAGGTATATATCAAGCTAATGGATGAAGAAAGATGTCATCCATTGCAATGAATGTAAAGTACAGTTACAGTATTACCAGTATACCACAGTAGTCTTTGATGCCAAACCCCTGCCTAACATATGTGCACAGTTGTTGATATAGGTGGCATACTGCTGTACTAGACTATACATGTTGCTAGATACACACGTATACCCTGTAACACAGACATAATTGAGGGCATTGTACAGGCATAATTACACACACATCAGACATACATACCAACACACAGATGTATGCCAACACAGATGAACTTTACCTGTGTACCATACAGTACCATACAGTACTGTGTGTCACTACTTACAAAGCCCTATGCCTGAGGTATGTAATCTGTGAGGACTACAGGGAAGATACAAAACAGTGTTTCCAAGCAATGTGAACATACACCATACTGTACTGTTTAGGCCTACAGCTTCAGGTAGTACTACAGTTCATATGGGAGTTGGATTCACCAGCAGTACCACTCACTAAGCATAAATGTATTGCTTTACCCTACGATGGGACACCACAGTCGACAACAAGGGACTACGTCACACCATATGCCATACTACTTTTTTTGCCTAGCAATAGCATACACATCTTTTGCTGGGATCACAGCTAGGACACAAACTACCATGACAGAAACAAATTCACACTAAGCTATCACACCTTTACAGACCTTGCACACATTCACCAACACATTCGCCATCACACACAGTCAACCTCACATAGCAATTATTGCACTAAGTACATGTGTGTGTGCTTCATGTCATGGGTAGGTAATACGCTATTGTCCCTAGGGCCTACAGCAGCCTAGCCATACACTACCCTGGCCTTTGACAAACATGTAATTTAATTTCACTTGCCCCTGTCAACCAGAGCCATAGAGGTGATTCCCGGGGTGTATTTCCTATCTCCCAAACAATCATCAGGGCCCTGCCATGCAGAGTGACTAAGGCACTTTTAAGCAGTTGTAAGTGGGTTTGCGCGACGCTTAGCGATGCTTAGCTAAGTGCACACATACGCACACTCACTCAAACCCGCTAACTACTTCTTAAAAGTTTTTACTCTCGCTAACCCCTGTGCTAATTTCTTTGAACGAAAAGAAAATGGGGAGATAGGAAATTGTTGAAAAAGGGGGCACAAAGAGGGAAAGACAGTAGGGAAACAAGCTCGGGATGTGCAGGATGGTTGTAGGGAAGGTCCATGGCTGCCCATTTCTTTACCAGCAACAGCTGTGCATATGCAATAAATTTGGAGTGAAATTTGAAACCGTCCACCCCTGAGAGAGGGATGAGGACAACAAAGTCTGTTGTACTGCCAATTATAATTATCAGTTTCCAGCGGACATGTGTGCAAAATGGGCAGCTATGTATGGGGCATAATTTTTTTTGTGGGAACAGATTGACTTTTATTTATTTATTTATTTTTTTCAGGTGAGAGTGGAAAGTGAGGTAGAGGAAGTAGGTATATTTGGGGAGGTAGGTTGGAAGGTAAACAGACAAGACAAACAAGACACATACAGGGGCAGAGTATGACACATGGGGTGGGTGAACACAATTGACGGGGATGGATGTTTGGAAATCGCAAGCCCATGAGCCCACAGATCGTAACAGTGGAACTGAAATCCCCACCCATGGGCAGTCACCACTGCACCTTCACAGCCCCGAGGGTGGCTGTGCTGGGGGGCTGCATAGGAGGGGCAGGCTCACCTGTGAGTCGCACCACTCTCGTCTCGAGCTGACATAGGGGATCACCGACTGAATGCTGGATCTCCCTACGCACCACAGCCCGGACCCTTTGGAGGGTGACAGGTGACCCTTCTCCGCCCACGCTTGCACGGGGGGACGAGCCCCATCCTCTACAGTGCTTCCACTTGAAGGTGGCACAGGATCAGCAGAGGAGGGGAGCCCGGGCTCGGCACCGGACCTGCTGGTGCCAGGTGCAATCGCCAGCTGAGGAGGGACAGGTGGGTCTGCTGGGACCGGCCTTACCATACGTTCTGTGATTAGGTGTGTTTAATTACTACATAAACAACAGATTTCCAAATTAGTTGTAACAGCATGCAGTAATATTCCCATTAACCCAACACACCAAGATTCCAACAGTTGAACAGCAAGCATAACACATGCATATATTGAACAACAGTGGACATTCCAACAGCATGCAGGGATGATTGGTGGCAACAGGCCACCAAGATTGCTGTGTTTGAACAGGGCACATGCATCAAAGTAAATGCAGACATTTATGGAACAATAGGACATATGTCCCAACAAATGTTTTGAGATTAGACATACCCATTGAGGTGTGGAATTGCATTGTTTATGCACATACAGTAGGGTGTAGAAAGAAACCTCAATTAACATCTTATAAGTACTTTTAGTCTGCACTACATTCCTATTGACTGTAGGTGTATATCCCCTACATGTATTATTACACTAGGCAACATGCATTAGGTTGTGTAATGGGTTTGGCTAGTTCATTATATACCTGACCTATATCTGACATACTAACTGTCCAAGATGCAGATGTTACTGCTACATAGTTATTTATTTTATTTATATTTCTATATCTACATATCTGGATGTGTTCACGTGACATTTTCAGTTAAATTTCTACAGGGTCGTACATTTTGTGTAGCACACTCACATTTCTGGGGAACACATTAAAAAGCTACTCGTATGCCAGATTTACTTATGCATGCCAGCCCTTAACTGACTGTTGAGGACTGTATATATGCTTCACAGCTATTGGCACTTCCATCATCCACTTTATATGGGACTGCCCAACTGTGGGTTGACAGCACTTATTACAACAGTACTATTTGTATAATGCAAGGGTACAACAACATTTCAAAGTAAGTGACACAGACACACTCCAAGTATTATACCTTTATTAATTACATTACACACTTTTCTACAGGGTCTCTCCTTTATTTTATATTACAGTGCATACAGAAGACATTCAAGACATATTATACCTTTATTAATAGGTTACAACACTCTTTTTCAGGCTCGCTCACTTATTTTATATGACAGTACATGCAGAGATATTATTCTGGACTTATTTTACCTTTCTTAATGGGTTACTACACACTTTTTCTGGCTCTCTGACTTATTTTATATAACAGTACATGCAGAGGAATTATTCAGGGCATTTTATGGCTTTATTATTGGGCTACAACACTTTCTTTCAGGATCTCTCACCTATTTTATATAACAATACATGCAGAATAATTACTAACCTGCCTGGTGGCGCAGCCTTAGCAGCCTATCTGCATAGGCTTGCTGATTCACAGCACGGACACCTGCAGCTGTGAAGTTAATGAAGGGATATTGAGACATACCTATCCATTATATAGACTAAATTAGCATGTCTTACATATTGCATTCCATGGCTACCTACTCAGTAGGGGGGCATCTTGCATCCCATGGGCCTCCTGTATCCATCGGTTCAGTAAGTCCTGCTTCCATCTCTTCAGGTCTGCATGGTGGTGACAGACCTGCTCACCAGTCCGAGGAACACCTGTGGCACTGGTGAGATTATGAGCTAACTGGTTCCAAGCCTCTGCCTTGTACTCCGTCCCCTGGAACTGGCCCTGCAGGAGTCTTGTCTCATGACAGTGGACAAGGAACCAAACAATGTATTTTGACTCCTCAATGCCCCAGCATTGCGCTCGAATGCATGTACCCTCTCTAGCACCTGCCATTCTAACTGCAGATGGGAGCTACAATCAGTTATGGCGAGTATTCCTGCCTATGGGGCTTAAATATGCCGCATTTCCCGCACTGTTTTGTGATTGGCCATTTTTGAAAATTCTCTACTTAGCAATGGTTAATCTACCATTTATATGTATATGTATGTTAACAGTGGCTGTTTGTCCTAAGCTGTCATGGCTTAGTGGTTCAGTGCTTTGATTATAGTGCACAGTGTCCCGGGTTGAACCTTGTCATTGCTTTTTATTTAGCTACTGTCCAGACAGGCTAGGGGGTGTGGCTGTGTTTAGGCAACTTTGCTCTACGTTACTCCACATTGCCCAACGGTGCACTGGTTGGCGCGGCATGCACCTCCGCACAAACCGATTGTGCTGGGTAAAGCGCTATTTAGCTATGGGTAACTGTATTGCGCTGGGTAAAGTGCTGCTTAACTACGGGCAATTATATGTCAGGATCCTTTATAAATATACATTTTGTTCACTGATACATAGGCCATTTCAATGCTTTTTAGTGAAATTAATTATTTCATATACTAATTTAAAACATAAAATAGAAAGGGGAGTGGTGGGACTCAAACCATGAACGCTTCCTCTTTGTGCAAAGGCTCTACCACTACACTATTGTGCTTAATTTGCATCTGCATTCCTTATTATGCTCTTCAATGTCGACATTGCTAACTGCAGCTAAGCAATGGGCACACCCGTGCAAACACGCACAAATACGGCAGCTATATTGGGAATTAGAAAAAAAAAATTAAAATTTTTACTTTTTATAACTGTGCTGGGGGTTTACAATGTAAGTGAGTGTAATGTTGAGTACGTAGACATTTGAGCGGATTTGCTCATGTGTGTTGACATTTCACAATTCAGACTCTTGCAGGGGTGTGGACCTTTGGACTGCTCGGCAGTCAGACACGCCCCCTGCCTTCCTACATGGTCCATGTTAGACTTGGAGTGGAGTCAGAGTGCCCTCATGAATATACATGGCATGCTGATGTCATACTGTTCAACTGCAGTTTCCGAGTAAGACTTATTTAGTCTTACACGGAGGATTCGTGAATCCGGGGGAACATCATATAAAAAAGTTATGTACTCACTGTGGCATTCTATCTGTGTTGTCCATTTTCATTTTTCCTCCACTTCTCTCCCCTCAACCCCCCTCCTTGTTTGACTCTTGAAAAGATCTACCTTTCTCCTACCTGATGTATATAAAAAGAGAGTTTGCAATCTATCACTTTACTTTAGTACGTGTTTTAATTATTGTATCTACCCGTCTGTACTTATTTTATTTTAATTTATTATTAATGTGTGCTTTCATACCTGCTTTTATATTGTTCATGTAAATTGTCTTAACTTTCATGTGTCATTTGGAACTTTCTCCCTGGGCCTCCACTGAAAATGGTTTCCTGACCCAGTCAGACTTTCCCGGTAAACAAATGTTTAATAAATAAATAAATAAGATTCTGGATGAACTACTGTTCCTTTGTTTGAGGCCCAGATTCTGTTATTTTATCTTTTCTTACTGCTTTGCAATTATAAGGGGTAGCAAACAAGATTTGAGGTATGTTAAGTGACTAGGGCATTGTTGGTAAAGGGAGAATTTCAGTGTTCCATGACCTGGAAGAAGCAGTCGAGTTGGATCTGAGATTCAGATCCAAACCCAACAGTTGAGGAAGAATGAAATGGACAATACAGATGGAATGCTTTGATGAGTATATAACCTTTTTTGCCCTGTTTGCAATCCCTGACACCCTCTTACTTATATACACAAACTCCATGGTTGCACACTCATGGAGAAAGGAGAAACACCCCAAAAATCATGCTCATGATACATCACAAACTGCAGTATCACTTCTCAAGTATAATAATAAAAGTACATTTAAGAATACTAAGCACTGGAGCATAAGGATTACACGGTTAGTTCTTGTCAAGATGGTAATTAACTACAGGGTTGCACATGTATTTATATTACTGTAAATTATAAAGGTAATCTTTTTCCTTATTTTTATGGACTTATTTCTTGAAATATTTTGACCCATTCTGTGTTTCCTTTTCTTCTTTGTCCATAACAAGGAAGTAAAAATCTATCTCTCTTAAAGTTAATGCCAGCATCAGGTATGCTTGGTAAACATAGGAAATGCATTCTGAATCTTGAGACAAGAAACTGAATGAATGTCTCCTGACTGTAGGTGGTCTTTATACCATCAGTGTTCATTTGATTTTTCACCACAATCTCATCAGTCCTCATTGAGAATTGTTGCTGTTGCTGCTTCTGAGGATATTAGATATTGTTATCTGTGCTGGCATGACTGGCTGAAGTTTTTTAAATAATTGTAAATTACCCTGTGTTACAGCATGACTAGTTAGAATTTTGTAAATAAGTTTATGTCTTTTGATTATATCTCTGATTTATGCAAGGTGTTTGAATGTCAAACAGTGTTCTTCTGGCTGACCAAATGTACATGTTTGTTGTAAAGTGAGTTCTGAATGCATGTTGTGCCAGAGTTAGCTGACCTAGATATGATGTCATTGTGTGCCAAGGCTAGGAGAATAGAATCTTCACTGTAGCTATTTGCTTACTTTTCAAAGTCTGACATGAGAGTAGAATTCCAATGGCAGCTTCATGTTACTTTTGAAAAATATCTGCTATAAAAAGCAGGTTCTGAATCAGTTGTTCATTTTGTGTTTAGTAGTTGTTTTCCAGAGCTGTTCAGCAGTAGTAGTCCAGTTGTTTCCAGGAGAGTAGTTGTTCCACTGACTGAGGACAGACAACAGCCTGGAGTATAGACATCATTTCTCATCTTACCTTGCAGATGTAAGAGTATAATCTTGCCTTGCTAAAGTATTTAGATTAGATAGGGACATTTAATCTTCAGGTAGTCAGGGAGCTACAGGTAGACAATTAGAGGTTTTCTAGAATCAATGTGAGATCTATCCTACAGTATTATTTTCATATTTCCTGTGTGTGAAACTCTGAAGTTTATTGGAATCAGTTATTCAGTATTTACATGTTTTGAATCTTTTTATTTATTATTAAATGTTTTACTACTTCTCGTAGTGGCTGATTATTTAGTTAATATTTTTAATAACTTGAGAGTGTGTATGCCTATTGTGATAACACCAGGACCACTCTACAAAGCCTTACTGCTTGGGATACAGACTACCATTTATTTCAATATCTATTTTACCCAAAATAATTGAACACCCCTTTTGAAAGGTATTGTGGTATTTGCCTGGTGACAGCCATTACCTTGTAATTTGGGCAAAGAAACACAGCAGGTAAATCTGTGTCACTCTTTCCCAAGAGTGTGTATAAGTGTGAATATCAGACATTTAAGAGTGAGTGTGTCAGATACCTAGAACTGGGACATAATGCTCTGCAGTGGTTAGAGTGGAGTCTCATTTGGGGACCTGGAATGAAGCATAAGTCCACTGTCAGGTTTGGAACCTGTTTCCGGTGTGCTCTTGGGGGAAATTGTGTATTTCTATCCCTGCTTTTAGTGACACTCCCTTTTCAGAGACAGGGGTAAGGATTGAGACTCCTTAGTTACTGCCCCGGGGTAAAGAGAGCTTGTCACACTACTGTTTTTGTATTATAGTGTGTTTTATTTCTAATCATTATTAACTCAGCAGAAGCATTATTACTTAAATAAAATGGGTTTATTTTCATAAAGTAGATGTGGAGAAGTGTCCCTCTTTTAAGGCCCTCATATTCCTTATGTACTTTCCTTACCTTATCCCATTTCTCAATTTTCTTTTTTCTTTCAGATTGATCAGAACTAAAGTGAGGGCAGAATCAGAGCCTCATGATATTGGGAATGTTGCTTATTTGACTTGTGGTAGATACAACTATTAACTAAGAGAATGTTTCATGCCTGTCATTCCCACTGCTACAGTAGCCTTTAAGCTATACGGGTTGTGTCCTGCTCAAAACACAACATCCTGCCAGCTTCCAAAAGCTCTGGCTGCTTCCCTCACTTGCATTCTGACTGCTGATTGATCAGCCCTGAGGAGGGAAGTTCAGCAGTCAGAATGGACAATCTTTAGTACTTTCTTACCACCTCATAAAGAAGTAGCTCATAGTCTCCACAAGAGCTACACCTGGCCTTTCAGCTACTTTTTGGCAGAAAAAATCTCCTTAATGGAATAGAAAATATTTATTTTAATATGCCTGGTATATTTAAAAATATATGTTTATATATGTACTTTTCATTATATATATATGTTGTGGTCCTTTTAAGAAACCCAGTATTTCCTAACAAATGTCTGTTTCCTTTCTGGGACTGCTTTTTTTCATTTCAGCTACTGTGGGGGCTTATATGATATAGAAGTGCACAGCTTATGCCAACTTTTGATTTATTTATTTATAAAAGTTTTAGAGTTGGCCAGTATTTTATTTGGGCAGACACAAAGACAGGGCATGTAGCACTTGTGCTCATGGTGTGATAACTTACCTGCCATTTATTTCTGTCAGACTAATTTTACATCTTAGGAGTTTCTGGCAGAGTTTTAGTGTACTGTTTTTTCATTACTGTGTTTTGGGGACTTTGTTTGAATGGGTATGCTGCTTCTATAGACTTTCGAGAGCTTACCTTCCGACCGACTCGCTTCAACAATTTCAGCCTCATCTAATGTATCCTCCTCAGTCTCGGCATGGGTACATACCCTGCTCTTACCTCTATAGTTGCTAGAAAGAAAAAACAACTTACCAGACAGCCTTTGTTGACTTCACAGGCTAAATCATTGCCCCAGCCAGTAATGGGTGACTTAGCAGTGGGCAGAAATCATTCCCCAGACCATTCATTTACCTCTCTAGTTTCCTGTGGTATAGTCCTTTCAACACAGGGGGTCAGCCATGAGCTGTTTTTTCTGGGACATGGAGTTTCACCGCGGGATCCTACTAGATGTGTATAAGAGAAGAAAACTTGTGAAGTGGTAGTTATTTCTCTCCTCGTGGGTCACAAAAGATGCCTGTTCAGAAAAAGCAAAAAAGTTAATCATTGTTTGCTTGAAGTCATGGTATCTATAAAAACGATGATTTTCTTACCTTATATAAGAACTTATTACAGATAGTCTATCCTGGTACATAGCATTCATTACCTGTTAATCAGGTCAGTCAAAATATCCCTAAGGAAAACATATCAGATGTGTTTGATATAAACAGATTCAGAACTTTGTCTCCTACAGATTCTAGAGGACACTACTCTGATACTGAGGAAAACTGTTCCTTACAACCTCCTTGAGAAGTAATTGTCTCTTATCAGATTGAAGCCAGGATGAGTGAGAGGTTTTTATGAGAATTGAGGATTTTTTTTATGTGTTACAGATGCATTTACCGCATTCTACTCCTGTTCCTCCTTTAGTCCTAGCCTTGGAGAAGTTATATTCTGCTACATGTAGTAACTGATTTACAAGCAAATAGGGTTTACAAAGTTTCTCAAACTGCCTGTTTTTTATGTTTTTCTTTTGTTCTGACACTGTGACAAGTATGCTATGCCAACAAGGAACAGACTACTGTTATCATCCCAGCCTTCCCCTGTATATAATGAGGTAAATATTTTAGAACAGATTTGATATGAGAATTTCTTCTTCTTCTACCATTGAGACATATAGAATTCTCATAAGTGTATATGGAAGTTTGTGCTTTTTGTAATAGATAGGTTGAGTAATCTAGTTACTACTCTTTCCCCTGAAGGGAATGCCCATCTTAGTCTTATTGCTTCAGGCATGTCTTTAGTGTCTAAACATGTTTTAAGGAATATGTATGATTGTACAGATACAGGGTCTAAGGCCTCTTCTTCTGCTACCTATTTGAGAAGGTATTCCTGGGTACAGAATCAGAAGTTGTCTGATGAAGTAAAGTCTGAATTTTAGATAAAAAGTTTTATTTGGCTCATCTATTTTTCAGATCTACAAACAATTTGATGAATGAGGAAAATTAATACAGCGAGTCTCTTAAGATTTTTTCAGGCCCCTGTAGATTTGTCCCAAATCCCCTTCTACTCCTAGGAAACAGAACAGCTAATCACTACCTTCTGAGTCCAAACATTGGAACAAAAAAAAAAGACAATAGGAGAACAGTAACAATCAGGAACCTTTCCATAAAAGGGATAGTTTACAACTTCAGGATGGCTATGCGAGCATCCCCCCCTGCCAAAGTCTCTCAAAGCCTGTCCCAACGACTGGCTGTGTTCATACCCCTTTGGCAACAGATTGTGATAGGCTCATGGGTGTTAATGATGGTTTAGAAGTGGAAACAGCATTGGATATAAAAACCTCCTTTCATGGGCATTCCTCCCCACCTCCGAACCAACAGGATTCTTACCTGATGTTCCTCAAATTTTGCTTAGCCTAGGACTCTTAGAACCTGTTAACACAGAAAACAGCAGAAACCCCAGTATTCTCCTTCTCACCAGAATTTTATTTCATAAGCGCTTTCGTTTGGACCAATATCCAAACTTCTTCAGACAATGTTTCACAACAAACAAAATTTATATACATAATCAATTATCTAATTAGTCAATTGACTAAATAAACATCATCAACTCAATCACTTCATAAAACTATAAAAGCTGTATACTTTAAAAGTACCATTCGGGTTTTATGTATACTAGATGTCAAACAATAAATAAAACGTTAATAGATGAACCTGTGCCATTTTATTCAAAGGGCTACGGCATCTATTAATGAATGTTTCTGGTACCAAAGACCAAACATTCTTGGAGACTAGTTTTAAATCTTTCCTTCCTAAATCACTGTTTGGAACTTCCGGAATTCAAGATGTTAACCTTTCCAAGTCTGTTACATCTTATTGCCCTGGGAAGCTTTATGGTAAAAGTTAACTACATCTCTATCTGAACCTGGCAAATTTAAGGTTCATTTCATGGAAAGCTGTTCTTCTCATTGCTCTGACATCTGCAAAATGAGTATCTAAATTGCAAGCTTTCTTGGTGGGTAAACAATATTTGGTGTGCTGTGTGGATGGGATGTCAGATTCATATGTTTACACTAGGCTAATGACTACCAAGGTCATGCAACCCATCCCAGTTTTGTCCGCAAGTACCTTGAATGTCTATATGGTGGGGTATATTAGGAAGGAAGTAGCTATGAATTATGCATGGGGGGGGTATTTTAGTTGGATGAAATTCCTCTGACTACATGCATTATATACTAATGAAGCAAGGCTTGAACTCAGAACCTTTAGCTTATAAAACCAGGACCTTGACCACTTCAGTACTGAGGCTCAGTAAGAATGAATCCCTCATTCACGGCCAAGGATGTTTCAGTTTTCATTAAATCAGTTCATCAATCTCCCAGTGGTTTTTCCTAACCCTTAGAACCAGGGAGAAAGGATTCTGAATACTCTTAACTTACAGAAGCAGCCCAGGTACTATCCTGATAGAGTCGAGTCTTATAGGAAAGCTAACCAGCTATTTATTTCTTATGTTGGGGGCTAGGAAAGGACAACCCATGTCAAACAGACTTTTCCAGTGTACTGTCCTTGGATTTTTCTTTTTGTTATACCCACTGTGATAAACCCGTTGCAGGCAATTTCAAGGTATACTCTATGAGGGCCTTGTCTTCTTTAATGGCATGTGGAAAAGGGGTGGGATCTAGCAGCTTTTTAGAGACAGATACATGGTTGTCTGTGTATTCCTTTACAAGGAATTATAAACTAGATTTCTTTTTCTAGATCCAGGACTGGCTTTGCTGGGACCATTTTCCAGGAGTTCCTGGATCCATATCCTTCTTTCTCCCAGTTTGGATAGGCATTGGTAGTTAATCTACATAGCTTAAAGGCTACTGCAGCAGTGGGAAAGATGAGCATAATACAGCTGCATAAATTACCCATAACAGTAGATGTTCGAATTCTTCACTGCTGCAGTAGCTGCATCCACCCATCCCCCCTTAGTAGTTTGTATAGTTATTGTTGGTAAACAGTTTGGTGGTTACTTCTTGATGTGAAGTTGTTCACTCTCACCGTTCATTTATCACTGATGGGTTCGGAGCCGATCCTCAGCTCTGACACGGCCGACTAGCAAGCTCCAACTTCTCCAGTAGCTCAAGACCCCACCCCTTATCCCATAATGCACTGCTGGAATTACCTCAGATCTAGTTTGCTGTGGCACGGATCTCTTAGTTTCCAGCTTGGGAGTTTTTCAACTTTCAGCAAGTTATATTTTTTCTTTTTTATATACCCTTGTTCTATTCTTAGTAGCAGATATACTAGATAGCAGATAGTAGTTTTTTCTGAGTTTATACCCCTTTCCTCAGTATTATCTATCTTGCCTCTGGCCTTTTGGCCTTAGGGTTAGTGATTAGTCAGCGATCCCTTTTGGGACTTTTGTTTTGGATCTCTTATTACTGTTTGTAGTTATTTAGTTGTTAGTGCCTCTTTTGGGCTGTGTGTGTTTGTGTGAGTTACTTAGTTTAAAACAGCTCATAGTTAAACAGTGTGCTTGAGTTGTGTAATGTCTGAAGATAAGGACAAGCATCCAAAGTCTGGGTTTAAAAAAATGCCCAGACTGCGGACAGAAAATGTCAGTCACAGATGCCCATGTGCAGTGTGTTTACTGCTTGGGTGAGGTACATCTGCAAGAGTCTTGCACCATATGTCATTCCTTTTCCACAAGAGTGTTAGCTGACAGGAAGAGGAAATTGATTGATAGGGGTATCATTAATCACCCCTTTTTTGAGGCATTGTCTGACCAGGATGGAGCCAGTAAATCATCTAAATCTTCTAAGTCTTCCACTGATTCTAGATCCAAGAAAGGAAAGAGGTCAGAGAGTGTGGTGACTTCGGCTCCACTGCCCTTGGAGCTGACAGTCTGCTCTTTTTGGAACCGGGACATGACTTTGGAACCGGTTGCCAAAAAACCTCCTTCCATATTGCTTCAATTGGCTCCATCTGTCCACTCTTCCAGGTCCTCTGTCAGTCTGATCTGGATATGGAATGGCTGGTTCAGAAACTCTTAAAGACACCAGGCCTAGTTAAATTGCTGTCGGCTCAGACACAACCATCGGAGCCGAAGACCACTACCTTTGAATTGTCTGCTCCTCCTCCGAGCCATATCGGACCTTCAGAGCCGGAGGAGGCTGACCTGATGATTGTGGATCCTTTGGAGCCGACACCTGCTCCAGTGTCATCGGCTCCATCTGCTCAGACATTCTCGGTGCCAACCGGGGACTCTAGGAGCCAACACTCTCCATTCGGGTCCGGGGAGGATAGCCACACCGACTTGTCGGTGCCGACTCTTCCTCTCGGGGCCTCGACTTGGGTGAGCTCGGCTCCTACCTCGGGCTCAGAGCCCATGGCTTCGGTGCAGGAGGAGAACATGTCTTCATCAGAGCCATCGACTCCTTCTCATCGGAGCCGATGTGCATTCAATGCCATGAGGCGAGTGTTGTCTCCCAAGACTTCCTCATCTCAAGGTCTGGCCTGTGTCTGTTTCTGTTTCCTCTGGTCCTCCCAAACGTAGAGACCCAGAGCCTCAGGTAGCCCCACAGGGCGCTCCCTGCTCTTCTGAGACCTCTCCAGAAGTTCCCCCTGAAGGGGTTCCCAGGAAGAGATTATGCAAGAGGAGGCATTTGGATTCCCTCCAGGAGTCTATCACATCAGACACCAACCTGGATGAATCAGAAGGGTCCCCCAGATCCCCCTCTGAGGACATCTCCTTTACGGAGATTCTTGAAATCCTTAGGCAGAGGGGTGATTGGAAGTCCAAGAGCCCTACTGAGGATGAGTCGGTTCTCCTGAAGGCATTTGGGTCTCAACCTTCCACCTCTTGGGTATCTCCACCCTATGATGAGCTTATGGATCTGGTCTCTCATAGGCCGTGGGAGTCTCCAGAATCTATGGAACCTGTTCCTAGGAGGCCTACTAAGTTTATTTCAGCCCCTGTGGATAAGTCCTTTTTGACCAAGGGAGTCTTTGTTGATGCCATGGTGGTGGCGGCGGCAGCCACCAAAAAGGAAATGCCTGAGACTTCCTCATGTATCCATCCTCCTAACAGAGAATCTAGGATCATGGATAGATATGGGAAACGTATGTTCAGTTCAGCGGCTTTCTCACTCAGATCACTGAACTACTTGACACATTTTACCAGACTGCAGAGAGATCTCCTTAAGGAGTTGGGATATATTCTTCAGGGTGCTGTAGCTTTGAGTGTATCCGATGAGAATGCCACTCAGCTCTCTACCCTCAATTCGATAGTCAACTCGTCCATGCGTCTCGTATCATATGCAGCTGATGATTCGAGTAGAGCCGCAGATACAGGAATCGCTCTCTGTAGGCATGCCTGGATGCAACTCTGTTCCTTCGTGAACCCTTCAAGTCTTCTTTTACTAATACCCCATTTGACGGCTCATCTTTGTTTGGGCCAAAGGTGAAGGAGACTTTGACCAGATGTGAGCAAGAAGGAAAGACTCTGTCTGCCATCGGAGTCCATTTTTCCACCCCCACTCGACCCTTTCCCAAAGGTCAGAGGGGAGGAAAGATGTTGTTCCAGAAAGCCCAAGGAGCCTTTCAAGACACACATCGAGAGCCCCCCTCCAGAGGCAGAGGAGGGGGTTTCAATGGAAGACATCGCCCTAGTGGCAGAGGGGGTCAGCAACACCAGGGTGACAGATATCACTTCTCTGGTCAATCCTACCAGCGCTCCTGAAGGAAGGCCCAGCTGTCCTACTCTGGAGGCAGTCGGGGGTCGCTTATCTTTGTACCCTAAAGCCTGGCTAAATATAACAAATGACAGTTGGGTACAAAGTATCATTTCCAGAGGGTATTTCATACCATTCTCCAACCAGCCTCTTCCCGTCAAAAAAATCCCGGACGTTTCACCCAGTCACATGGGACAAACAGCAATAGAGGTACGCTGATTGCTAGAAAAAAAAGTCATCCAGCCAGTCCCAGCAGAACAGACAGGATTCGGAACTTACTCAAGGATCTTTTTGGTTCCAAAGAAAACAGGGGACTGGAGACGCATTTTGGATCTCAGCAGACTCAACCAATTTGTGAGAAAAGAGAAGTTCCGAATGGTCACACTACAATCCATACTCCCCTTGTTGGGGAAGGACAATTGGATGTGCTCGATCGATCTCAAGGATGCATACTACCACATAAAGATGGCCAGACCATCCAGAGATCACCTGCATTTCTGGCTGGGAGCCAATCACTATCAATTCCGAGCTCTGCCCTTTGGTCTCACTACAGCCCCAAGAGTGTTCACCAAGTTCATGGCAGTAGTCATGGCTCACCTGAGGCATCTAGGATTCCAGGTGTTTCCATATCTAGACGATTGGCTCCTTACCTCCACCACCAGGCATCAAATTCTTCAAGTGAGAGAGGCTACTCTGACACTCTGCGATCAGCTAGGCATTACAATTAACTTCGAAAAGTCTGCCTTGTTGCCATCGCAGCATATAGTTTTTATAGGGACAGTATTAGACACATCAACCACCACTCTCCACCTTCCGCCAGAAAGAATCCCTATTCATCACCAACACATCATGTCCCTAATATTAAAGAACAGAGCACCAGCAGCAGAGGTATTGAAAGTTTTAGGATTGATGGCGGCAGCTATTCTAGCACTCCCGTTAGCAAGGATGCATATGAGAATCCTTCAATGGCTTCTATTCATGCAATGGTTTTACCAAGAACTTCCAATGAGTCACATGATCCTGATAACAAATTCCTGCAAGAAGGATCTTCAGTGGTGGTTGACGTCTCTTCATGTCACAATAGGACATCCTTTCATGCTTCCCCCTCCAGTTGCCACTGTGACCACGGACACTTCCCTGATAGGGTGGGGCTATTTCAGGGAAAGGCTGTCCAAGGCACATGGACAGATCAAGAATCACATCTGCATATCAATGTCCTGGAGATGAGAGCAGTACTTCTAGCGTTGCAGTACTTTCAGGACTCTCTTCCTCTAGGGACAATTGCAATACAGACAGACAACATGTCAGTGGTCTGGTATCTGAACAAACAAGGTGGGACCAAGTCTTATTCTCTTTGCTGAGAAGCCCTCAGAGTATGACAGTGGGCACTTTCATCCCAGTGCTTTCTGTTGGCAACGCACATCCCGGGCAAATCCAACGTAATAGCGGACAGATTGAGCAGAGCAATCTTGTTGCCCCACGAATGGTCCCTCAAACAAGAGATTGTGCACAGGATCTTCCACAAATGGGGCCAGCCTTCCTGCGACCTCTTCGCCAGTCACATCAACAACAAATGTTGAAGCTATTTTGCCCTAATTCCCACACCAGGTCACTCCTTGAGGGATGCTGTTGTCCACGATTGTCTCCTTTATGCATTTCCTCCAATACCCCTGATATCCAAATTCTTACAGAAAGCAAAGTCGCTGGGATGGACAATCATCCTCATAGCCCCTCATTGCCCTCGGCAGATTTGGTTCCCGTTTCTTTACCATCATATTCTGAAAGATCCATGGATCCTGGACCCAGTTCCGGACTTGTTGACACATCTGTCAAGGGATCTTCACCCATCATTGCAGACACTGAAGCTAACCACTTGGCTGCTCCAATTCCCCGCATAGCCAGGTTCTGTAATCTTTCCCATGACACTAGCCAGATTTTGTTGGCTTCCCACAAACCTTCCATCAGAAAATTGTATCGTAGTAAGTGTAAGAGATTTTCCATTTGGGCTTCTTCCCACAACATTGACCCTTATCAAGCCCCATTGTATTCTATCTTACAATTCTTGGCAGAAATTTTCAACAAAGGAGCAGCTGCAGCTACGGTACGAGTACAATTAGCTGCTATATCTACTTTCCATCTAGGAATTGATGGTTTGAATATTATGGCTCACCAATTGTCTAAGGCTTTTCTAAAAGGTTCCTTTCACATAAGGCGTCCAGTGAAGACACCTTATTCCACCTGGAATTTGAATTTTATGTTATCTCATATCATTCTTCCTCCCTTTGAGCCTGCATCATCTTGTGAACTAAAATTCTTGTCATGGAAAACTATCTTCTTAGTAGCCATCACTTCTGCCCGTAGAGTGTCAGAGCTCCAAGCCCTTTCCATCAAGCCCCCTTACATGGTCTTCCATACTGACAGAGTATCTCTCAGGACTAATCCATCCTTTATGCCCAAAGTATGCTTTGAGGTTAACATTAATCAAGTCATTGAGTTGCCCGTTTTCTTCCCTAATCATACCAACAAATTGGAATATATGTTGCATAAACTCGATGTTCATAGACAACTTAGATTTTATTTGGACAGAACCAAAGACATTAGGAAATCAGATCAGCTCTTTGTGTCCTTTTCTGAGACCAAGGAAAGTAAACCAGTTGCTAAAACAACCCAGTCTAAGTTGCTGTCAGATTGCATCACCTATACATATGCTTGTAATAATATGCCCTTGTCTAGTAAGGTAAAACCTCATTCAACCAGAGCAGTTTCTACCTCATCAGCCTTTCAAGCCAAATTGCCTTGGATAACATCTGTGCAGCAGCCACCTGGTCTAAACCTCACACTTTTATAACTCATTACAAAGTGGATAAGGCCTCCAGGGACAGGGCTTCATTTGGTTCTATGGTTCTGAAGAGTGTACTTCCGTGAGCCACCCAAGATCAGGGTGCTAAGGACCCTACCCATCAGTGATGAATGAACGGCGAGATTGAACAACTTCACATAAAGAAGTTATGTACTCACCATAACGTTCCATGTGAGTTGTTTCATCTCGCCTTCATTCTCACGTCCCTCCCTCCTTCCCCCTCCTGGCTGACAGTTGACCTGGAGGCTGTCTTCATCCTGGTTTTTCAATGTGTATTCATTCCTAGACAGAATAATTACTGTACTATTATATGGTACGCAGCAAACAAGATCTGAGGTAATTCCAGCAGTGCATAATGGGATAAGGGGTGTGGTCTCGAGCTACTAGAGAACTTTGAGCTTGCTAGTCGGCTGTGTCGGAGCCAAGGATCGGCTCCGAACCCATCAGTGATGAATGAAGGTGAGATGGAACAACTCACATGGAACATTATGGTGAGTACATAACTTCTTTTTTGTTTAGTTCAGGATGAGTATGCTGATTCATAACTTTTAGGCAAGAAAGTCCTGAAGATTTTCTAGCCTGACTGCTGATTTTCTTTCTTCAGGGCTGACCAATCAACAGTCAGAGTGGAATTGTGGGAGAGAGCCAGAGCTTTTGGAAGCTGTCTGGTTGTTGCCTCTTGGGCAAGACACAACCCACAGAGCGTAAGGCTGCTGTAGCAGTGAGGAATTTGAACATCTATTGTTATGGGTAAATACATGTTACGCAACTGTAACATACATTTACCCATAACTCATGGCTTGAGGGAGAAATTGCTAAAAAAAAGTAGTCCATATTGTAGTAACACCGGTTGTTCAGTTAAGTGTCACATTTCTTTTTCATACCTTTTGTATTGTCTTTCTTGTCGGCAAATTCCATGTTGAAGATGTTTACTTTTTTACACCTTTTTGTGGAAAACAAATGTTAAGTATTATAAACAAAATAAATGTATATAATTTTGTGTATGTACATTAAATTCTGATTGCTGTTCTACCACTGCTGCAGTCCATCTAGTGTTTTGTAGCTGCTTTTAATGAACTGAAGAAGCCATTTTGAAGGCAATATTGGATTGAATGTATGGAGCAAAATGTGCAACTAGATTGGTCTTTTCTGTGTTAATAGGTCTGCTTGTCATTTAATCCTCAAAGTACACTGGTAGCTACTGGGAGCATGGATACAACAGCAAAATTGTGGGATATTCAGACAGGAGAAGAAGCTGTAACATTAGTTGTAAGTAATCTGAAATGTGTTTTTTTGTGTTTGCATAGATTTACAATCGTCATTGAATTGTCTATAATACTACAAAGATTGTTTACTGTGAAAGTGCTTACAGCAAAAATGTATATTCAGCATATTCACCCCATTTTGATTCAGTGAACAAATAATGTATTAGAAGAAAAAGGGATTATATCTGTATTGAATCATCATATACTTTGTAAACTTTAAATAAGCAGTTACTTAGTCTGAAATACTCTTGCAACAGATTGCACTTTGTGAACTAGTAGCAGCCAGCAGTAGGATTATCTCAGGAATGTTTTCTAGTAGGCATGACTTGCAATAGTATCTCAGTTAAGGAACTCACATTTCCTTATCTCACTACAGTGAACTAAGGAAAAATGCAGTTCACTAATTAGAAGCTTCAAAAGAGCATGTTTTTATTAGACTACTAGATTGTAACTTCTCATTTAAGACTTTTTGGTGAGGCATTTAACCAGCTTCTGATTGGAGGTATGAAGGCAATGCTCTATGCTGATATTGGTATTTATGCTATTTTGTAAGTGTAGCCATTTGAGAGGTTGCATAATAGTTAAGGTATTTACCTGATGGACACAAATCACTGAGTCTGATTCTCAGCTTTGGGAAAAATTGACTAGGCTTAAAATGGCCCACAAAGGCAGCTAGCCTTAGCACTAACCTGTGCTCTATGATGATTTCCACTAGTTTGCTCTGTCAAGCTCATATTGAAGTCATTTCAGCTACTTTGCTTTTTCTTCTGTGTTTTCAACAACATTGCATTTGTCCAATATCTTACTGCAGAATTAAAGCTATTAATTTGAAGGCCGCTGGTATGTCCTCTTCTGATATGTACATCTTGGCACACTCCTGAATTTTCTGCTATTCCTTTGCTCAGTGATACATAAAATTCAAAGCAACCAATGTGATGTTGCACACTAGGCTGAGTTAAATCTATCCCTCAAGCCGTAGCACTACCCAGATCATTTTTGTTCTTTGCAAATTATGAAGCTGTGTTCTTTCAAAGTTACGCAGCCAGTTGTGTTGAAAATTTCTGTTGATAAGTGCCAAAAATCTACAAGTTTTCCTGTAGGTAAGCCACAAGTCAGGACTGACACCTGCACAGCCCAACAAATATAGAGAGTCAGTAATTAGGCTTCTAGTGTTCTAAGAATATTGTGTAAGATACACAAAGACAGGCACAACAAACTTTTACTAAAACACAGTAGACAAAAAATGACGACAGCTGAAAACGTTTTAAAATAATATTCCTCTGTCTTGGATTTTTATTGTAAGTAAATCTTGTTATGGTGCATTAAAGTAAAGAAAATGTAACATCATATTCATTAAGCGAGGGTTTGCCTAGAATCCCCCTGTACTGTATAGAAAGACATTTTTTTGTAGTTTTTTTTTTTTGAAGTTCCAGAACCAGAATTATGTGTACTAGCTCATTTTGTTATTTTATGTATGGAATTCTTGACACATACATGGTATAAAATAAATTTTAAGTCAGGCAGAGTACATGTTCTCCAGGAATTTATTTTTTACTGGATCTTACTTGCAAATTAAATGATAATGCACAGAAGTTAAGCCAAAAACACAATGGCAGAGATTCTTCTGTGTTTTTTTTTTGGCCTTGTCTTACTATAAGAAATATTAGCCATGATATTCCTTCTTGGTGTAGAGGCTCACAGGAATCACTGCATTCTTTTTTTCATATACAGTAACAATCCAGTAACTTTATTACAATTTCTGTCAGTCCTCATCTCTCTCTTCTTGTTGGTATCTAAACAGAATACCATTCATATTTTTCTACAGGCATTAGTAGTATTTTTATAGGACATGGATACATTGCAATACATCAAAAAAGTTACCAAGAAGGTGCTTGCTGTTTCATGTACTTTTTTAAGATATAACTCTTCCCAATAACTCAAATCATTTGCCAAATGGAATCAAGATTTTATTTATATATTTGTTTTCCTAATTTGTTGACCAAGTGGGTAAGTTGCTCTTAGGATACATTTTTACCATAACCCAAGCAATGAGCAAATACACGATTTTCAGTTTTACATTTGTCATTAGTCACAGAATACATGACAAAAATAAATTCCTTATAAATACAAATAGTCTTTAATCAATGTTTACATGTCAGGGAGCCAGTTCCTTATGAAGCAAAAAGGTACAAATCCAAAAGGAACAGTTTTGCAAATGACAGTTTTAGCCTAGCATGATTAACATTTTTAACTGCATTTAAAGTGATTTCCCAATGTTGTGATATGCGTTGTGGAAGCTGCTGAATAAAGTACCGCAGTGGATGTTTTCATTTGCCTATAGTTATATATTTGGGTAATTTTTTAATAAAAAGCTTTGTAAACTTTTTTCAGCCATGGCCCAAATAGATGTAATATATACTGCTATGACGTTACTTTGGGGTAACATCTGTTGCATCAACTTTAATAGGGCACCTCGCATGTGCGGTGGCACGACCATTGAAATCTATGGACACAACAGATGTTTTTTCTACACTGACACCACTAAAGTTAAAGTTTGCTATTTTTCCCCAGTAATGCTAATGTATGGAAATCATATTTTTATAAGTGTTTATCTCATAGAAGTAGAACAAGAAAATGGTCTCTGATGGGCAAAGGTGCTATTGGCAGTTTTTGCACCACATGCAGAGGTGCAAAAGTAAGAGTTGAAAACAATGGAAATCCGCTTTAACATATTGCAGCAAATAACTATTATAGCCAAGTTACAGGTAACATTTAACTCTTGACTGCATCACAAACACTTGTAAAGGTCATGTACTACATTCTAATTTTAACATTCAACTCGCAAACTGTAAGGAACACGTCGACAATAAGTATAAAACAAAACAACTTGTTCCTCTACCCGTACACAGTTCCACACCGACACACACTGAGAGTAAAACATTTGTTTAATACAAATAAAATTCAGAAGAATTTTATTTGTATTAAACAAATGTTTTACTCTCAGTGTGTGTCGGTGTGGAACTGTGTACGGGTAGAGGAACAAGTTGTTTTGTTTTATACTAATTTTAACATTGTATAAATCTTGAATAGCATGTTTAATATGTTGCCTCTGAACATTTCTCAAAAAAGAGCAGTGATAAGTTCTCCAGCACTTCAAGCACTGATGGCTGAACTACATACAAATCAAAAATGCAGTAATCATGGAGCACCATTACCAGAATAATGAAACTGAGAGCAATTGTGAGAAAATGACTGAGCAGGTGTTTGAATAAGCGAATGATTCATATAAATGAGGTAACAAAGTTATTGCTGGATTATAGCAGGTACGTTTATAAAATATTGTTAGAGGTTAGTTCTTGCTGTAGGTAACTGACTAGTTAATGACAAAACTGTGTAAGCCTCTAAGTGCCACAGATACCATGATCATTCAACCCTAATTAGGCAAGTCATTGAGTATAATGCCCCCTTTGGCACATATTTGTCCAAATAGATGCAAAACAGACACGGAGATAAAACTGTGTAAGCCTCTAAGTGCCACAGATACCATGATCATTCAACCCTAATTAGGCAAGTCATTGAGTATAATGCCCCCTTTGGCACATATTTGTCCAAATAGATGCAAAACAGACACGGAGATACCTTACACAAAGGATTCAAGGCATAAACAATATATCCTTCATGAACAAACTCAATTTCCTGTCACTATACTTGGTATCCTACAAACTGTTAAGAGGTCACCTTTGTCTGACATGCAAGGCATCTTGTGACCCAATGCTGATGGATTTGTTACACATTATCAAGTAAAATGGCATCAGAAATACTTGGTCTAAGGATATAAACCTCTTCTGCACCATCAACGGAATGGATTGGCGGGACATGTATATCTCACAGGGGATACCTCTGCCCTAGGACTGACTTCCCATCCACATAAAACAAAGCTCGTCCCTGTCCATATTCAAACACAACTTGGATCTATGTATGGGAAATGGAAAATTTACCCCAGGCCTGCCTGCTGTGCTAATAATTGACAGAGGCAGCTTGTAAATGCTTTATCTATTGCATGTGTTCCCTGAAATTATCTAGATTCTATGGTATGATCCCAGTTATTCTCACTGGGAGTAATATATATAATTATTAAACACTGGATGGGTAAGGCCAATGTAACACCAACTGGGGTAAGTTAATTTAAGCACTAAAGGGAAACTGGCAAGGTTTGAAATGGCCCAAAAGGGCATTTAGCTTAGTACCTTCCTATGAACCTTTGATGCTGGCTAGTTGCTATCTGTAGATCTATCTATTTATCAATCTCATATCTACCTATATATGTGTGTGTGTGTGTGTGTGTGTGTGTGTGTGTGTGTGTGTGTGCGCATGTGTATATATACAGACACACACATACACAGAGAGATAGATATATGTACATGCTTTTTGTCATTTGGTTGAATGACAGTTTTGTCTAAGTGAAAGTGATATAAGAAAATGGTTAAAAGTCAATTTAGTGGAATGAAAATTTGGATGAAATTCAGTTTTAGTGATTATGGCATACATGCATATAGTTCTGTAACACAGAAGTAGGAACATGTAGAAGTGTATGAAGAAGCTTTAGCAGGTCCTTGTAGTTACCTGTACATAATCACTGCTGATGTGGTTTGTATATGTGCACTGTTTCACTGTGTGCAGTATTATCACTTTTCTACTCAGTTCTGTGACTTGTTGTATTAGTATATTTATGTAACCTGGGTGTAGTGGCCATGCTTTGCTTCAAAAACATTGTTTTTGAAAAGTTTTGCATTGTGTTTTTGAGTGTATAATTTTTATTAAATTTGTATTAGGTTAAATAGTGTTTCATTGAAACTGACTTTCAACCATTTTGACTTGGTGAGTTTTCTTAAGACAAAATTGTTGTTTGTGTATATATGTGGACATCTCTCTCTCTCTCTCTCTGTATATATATATATATATATATATATATATATATATATATATATATATATATACACACACACACACACACACACACACACACACACACACACATATATATGTTTGTCTTGCTTGAGTACATTTAGAAAAAGTCAGTAAATCACCTGGAAAGGAATATAAATACAAATTAATTTAGCTTGATCACATTTCTAGTGTTTATATAATCAGTCACATTCAAGTAATTTAATAGCAGGTTTTGCTCAATGATTGTAAAACTGCAATGACTTATACATATTAGAGTATATTGCAGGACAAACCGGAACAATTTATAGTCAGTTTTCAAGTTTAAGTAGATTAATTTATGCAAAAAAGTAAAAGCTTGATTTGATGTGGTGTGTGGTATAGCTAGAAATGAAAAGTTAGCTGTCCAGTAAGGTTTAACAGTCATTCTTGAGCCATAGAAGATAAAAGTTAACATTCAAAAAATGTCTTTCCACAGATCTTTTTGGGTCTGATTGCACTCCACCCTATAGTAATCCAGACTACAACATTAGTTATGGAGATGTCAGTCCTACAACAAGATAGTTTCAATAATTTCAAGCATCTTCTTCAGCAAGCAGAGCAACAGTCCATGTTCATCATATTGATCATCTCTCCAGTTGCCTTACTATATAGGTTGTATCCTACCAAGGACATAATAGCTAGCCAGCTTCCAGAGATTCAGGGCACCTTCCACATGCCCAAACTGTCAGGCAGCTTGAGCTCAGCTGACTAAAAGATAAGCTGGGCACCAAGCCCTTCAGAGCTTTACTGCCGTCAAAGAGTATGCTTCTCCAAGGCTGTTGAAGATCGAAGATTGGTTTGTGGTGTTGCTTTGCTGGGCAGATAAATTCTCTATGAGGAAAATGTTGCTTTTTATAAATGTTGTTTTATGTCTTTCCTCTTCAGGAAAGTTATTTTAAGCTTGTTGTTTTGTGTTTTAACAGACTGCCATGAGACTGTATCTTACTTTTAAATAGGAGCACTTTTTTCTTGTCAGTTTAAACGTTATGTAAAGTAACTGAAAAACATGTTTTCTGTGGAGAATTATTTTACTTTTGTAGGGCTGGCAAAGTTTTTAAAGTGTTTTTTTTTTTTTTGTCAAAAAAGTGACTTTTAAAGACTTGTAGTTTTGACTGACATTTGCTGCTTCTCTTACCTGGGAAAGAGGCACCATTTTTGGCTTGACCATGTAACAAACTACTGGCCCTGTGGTCGGTCCTTCTTCCAGCCACAAAAAGAAAAAAGTTAAGCAAACAGCCTTTGCCGTCATAGTAAGCTAGCAATTTGACTCAGCTGGAGGTGGGTGACTCTCTGTGGCCATTGCTTGTATGCCACACCACTCATCATTTACCCTGGATCCTTGTGCTGTAGCACCTGCAGCTACAGTGGACCAGGGTTTAGCCACATAATCTGCAGCTGTTTGGGTCCCATCAGTGGGCAAGGGAGACCCAGTCTTGTTGGTCCTGGGAGATTGGACAGGGAAGGTTTCTATGCTGTGCCAGAATGCTGTGGACATCTCTGGGGAAGCTGCTGCTGCCATTAATAACATGGTTCGCCCCATTTTTCCTGTCAAAAAGAAACAGAAAACTAAGCATGTATCTACTCCTGCTCAAATTTATTCGAATGGGAGTAGTTACTGGGTCTAGCTCAGGGTTTAATTCAGGCTGTTGATACTTTTTGTAAAGTAGTTTCTGGTAAAAGAAAGACAGATACATATTTTCCTGACAAGATTCAAGATTCTAAATCTGAACAGAAAAATCAATGTAAAGATACTTTTTTCCATTAGATTTCTGATTTAGACTCAAAGGAGAGCTCAGTTTCTGATTCTGTCTGCGGGAGTTTCTCTTTCTCTGAGACTTTCTCTAAAATGTGCCACTGTTTTCAGTGAGAGAACACTGAGTTGTTAAAGAAGGATTTTCCACACCTCACGCCCATTCCTCCTGCTGTGTCTGCTTTAGAGGATGTGTGTGTCATTGACTGCAATTTTTCTGATAGTCAGCCAGCAGACCCTAAGAAGCAGAAAGGCTGTATAATGTTCATATGAGGTTACTAGGCTAATAGCCCTAGAGCCCTTACAATCCTAGAAATATTTATCCCAAATTGCCCCATTTGGTGGTTAGGTGAGTGAAGTTCACAGAGGTAAGGTCTATGATAGTTAATACTGACTTCCTCTGTCCAGGAGAGACATGGGCGCCACCCCAGGAGTGAATTTGTGATCACCCATCCATTGATTTAGGTTACGTTTGAAGAGTGTCAGGGAGGAGCTCTGTTTCATGTGAATTGGAAACTTGTTCCAGAGAAGTGGCAGTCTCTGGGAGCTGCATCTGTCTCTCCCGCATGACCTGTTTATGTTCGAGGCTAGGTTAAGATCCCTAGAGTGAGTGACCCTCCTGCAGTTTGATTTACGAATGTGTAGCATTTCCATCAGGGTTGGGTCAGCGACTGCTCTGTAAGCCAGGCACAGGTCACTCCTTAGCAACCTGTAGGAGACAGAATACAGTGACAGGACTTTCAGTCTTTCTGCATAAGACTTGTTTTGTGTATTCTGTAATTTCATGGTGAGAAACCTCTGTGGTCTCTCCACTTGTTGCATGTGTCTGGTGAGGTACATATAAAAGGAAGCATTGCACTCAATTATTGATTTGATGAGAGCCATGTATAATGGAATTATAACATCCTTAGAAATAGATGCAATACATTTACTTATAAGATGTGCCACATATAAGGATTTCCTTACTGCTGTGGATACATGGTGGTCAAAATTCAGATTGCTATCATCCTGAGTACCGAGATCATGTACCACTGGATCTACACGTAGGGTGTGCTGTCTATAATGTAATTAGCATGGATGTCAGCTTTTCCAAATGGAATGATAATGCATTTTACTGCATTTAGCTTTAATCCATGGCTTCAGCACTAATCATTTGTCTGCGGTATATTAACTTTGTTGGGGGACTCAGTGATTGCTCCCAGTTCGCAATCATCAGTGAACTTGGTCAGTCACAGGCCATCCAAATTTGCCTGGACTTCTGAGAAATAAATTCCAAACAGTAAGGGGCCCAGCACAAAACTGTGTGGTATGCCACAGATAACTGTTTTTTCGCTAGAGGTGAAGTCACCCACTTTGACAGTATGTGCCTTCTCCGTGAGACATTTGGCTACCCATCTGATATTGTAGGGGTTAATTCCCAAATGGGAGAGATTCTCTTAATACCTGAGTGGGGGATTGTGTCAAATGCCTTAGTTAGGTGAAGATAGGCAGTACGCACTGTCTTTCCTTTCTCGAATAACTCAGTCATGTTTAACAGGCATGATCTACCTTTAATGAATCCAAATTGGGTTGGGTCCAGACTTTGGAGATTACCTATGTTCTTGTTACTAAGGCCCATAATGATTCTTTCCATGGCCTTGCAGTCAAGTTTATGGGCCTATAATTCCCAGGGTTGGTTGATGGTCTCACTTAATGCAGAGGGGTTTTCTGTTGCTGTCCTCTATTTCGCCAGAACATAGCCAGTTCACAGGCTGTGGTTAAACAGGGATCCTATTGGGTCTGCTAGGTCATGTTTTAAGTTGTTTAAAAGGCAACCTGGGATGTTGTTTGGTCCCACTGATGCCATGTTTTTGGCCTTGGAGAGCACCAGGATGACCTGCTGTCTTGAGATAATAGGCTTATGAATGGTGGCAGGTATACTTGAGAAGATGACTGGAGAGGACAGGGGGGTGAAGTTTGCTTCAAATTGGTCAGCTAGCAGGTTGGTTATTACTGCCAGTTAAGTATGGGTGGTGCCATCTACAACCAGTTAAGCACATAGCTGGATATTCCCTTTCAGATGTGGTTAACAAATGGCTTGTGATTATCCTTAGCTAGGGAGGCACATTTTGCTTTATAATTTGCTTTGGAAGATTTAACAAGATCTCTAATTTGTTTGTTTGAGCTAGAGAGGGATTTCTTCCTCTGCTGAACCAGTTCCCTCTTGTTCCTTAGTCTTTTAATTTTTTTACACTAATCTCAATCCTAATACAGCAGCTGTAGCTTTACTTGACCACCAGTGCTGCTAAGCACTTAGTTAATTCCAATCCTAGTCTTTCTGATAAGGCTGGGCAAATTGTTGATAAGTATGGGGGGAAAAGTGCTTACTTCTGCAACTTTTATTTCAGAATTTTGAATTGTCAGGCTCATATGTTAAAGTTTGTTCTAATTGTGAAAGTATGAGGAATGTTTATTCTACAGTTCCTTCTTGTGAAGAAGAATCTGCTTTAATTAACTAGTTTATTCTATTCTACAGGTCACCACTTGTTTACAGCATGTGCATGACTCTGTGCATACTTTCTCCAGGGCTATGACCACCTGTACTGTTTTGAGGATGTCTGCATGGCTGCATTCTCTAAATCTCCCTGGTGATGTTACAAATGAAGTTTTAAATTAATCTTTAGATAGAGATTTAGTGTTTGGCCCCTCTGCTACAGAGGTGATTAAAAATGTGTTATGAAAGGGGTAAGCTGATCCAGAGAATCTCTAAGATTTTCATCCCTCCTTTTCCATGTTTTCCAAGGGAATTTCTAATTTCTCATCCAGTTTTGGCAAAAAGCAGAATAAACAGTCTCAACAAAATATAGGTAAACAGATGTTGAGATAGAAATGGCAACGGGGTTCCAAAAAGAAACTTTGAACCTCCCAAATCCAAGGACAGTGCAACAAGACTGAATGACTTTTTAAAAAAACTTATGACCACCTCCCACCCTGGCCCCTTTTTTCTTCCAGAAAGCCTGAATCTCCATTCTTCTCTCCAGCAACAAATAGTTTCCATTCTGAAAATCCTTCTGAAAATCATTCATCATGGTTACAAATGACAGTGGGAGGGAATTCCTCCTTTCCAGGAGGTCATTCGTCATCCTCCAGATCAAACTCTTGTTTCCCCAGTTCTTCATCACTTGCTCTCTTAAGTAGTGGTAGAAGCAGTCCCTCTTTCCCAGGTGGGGAACGTTTTTTATTCAAGGATGTTCCTAGTGCCAAAGAAAGAAAATTCTTGGACACCAGTTCTGAATCTTTCATTCCTAAACCTGTTTGTGATAGTGAACAAATTCAAAATTATGTCACTTCACAGCCTGTTATCTCTTCTTTCTCTTTGAAGTTTCCTGGCACATTAAACTTAAAAGATGCTTATCAACACATCCCTGTTCATCCATACTTCAGATGTTTCTTAAGATTATGTGTTTCTGGGCATCATTATCACTTCTCTGCCTTACCCTTTGTTCTATCCATTGGATCAAGAGTGTTCACAAAGTGCTTAGATCCAAGCTACAGGGTATCCACAATTTTACATATTTAGCTGTCTTGTTTATTTTTGCAGTCTTTTTTAAAGTGTCAGGAATCTCTCTCTTGGTGAGAGATCTTTTATACAAGCTGAGATTAAAAAAGAACATTCAAAAGTCGTTATTGACTCTCTCACACAAGATTGTATTCCCAGGATGTCAGCTAGACACCTCGGTTCAAAGAGCTTTTCTTCCACAAGAAAATAGATCTAGATCTATCTCAAAGGCTTGGCACTCAGACTTCGGTCACTACACTGCAAGGGAGTACTTCAGGATTTTGGATGTCATGGCTTCTGTGATTCTTGTGATACCCCTTGCAAGGCTCCACATGAGAAAGATGCAAAGGTATCCGAGGTCTCTTTGCTGCCAGCACCAACACCCTCTGTCTTTTGTAATCCCAGTGCTAGAGTTTGTCAGATTAGAAATCATTTGGTGGAGATAACAAATATCCATAAATTCAGGTCTCCCCTTCTCATTTCCAATTCCTAATCAGTCAGTCATCACATACGCCTTGGACTTTGCTTAGGGAGAAGTTTCAAGAAGGATAAAAGTGCAGTGGTGTGTGGGACACCAAGAACAGACACAAGCACATAAATATCAAGGAGATGCTTACCCTGATCATGGCAGTCGACTGTCTGAATCATCTTTGGCCCTGGAACATTATCAAGTTGTTAAAGACAATATCACAATCATGTGTACATCAAAAACAAGGGGTAACCAAGTTGTACTCCCTTTGTAAACTAGCCATATTTACTTGGGAAATAGCTTCACAGCACAACCTCACTCTACAGGAATCCTACATTCCTTCAGAGCAAAACTGTGTGGCAGACAAGCTGAGCAAGGCTAAGGAAGACCCTTACAAATGGAAACTAGGATGGGGGGGATCTTCTACGATATGAGCCAACTGTGAGGACTCAACAAGGCAGACCCTTATGAATGGAAACTAGGATGCGGTGGGTCTTCCAAGGTATGATCCATTTGTGAGGACTGCCGTAAGTAGACCTGTTTGCCTCCTCTCTGAACAATCAACTAGCAAGATTTTGTTCCAGGATTCCATACAAGAAGGCTTGCAAGACAGATGCCTTTTCTTTTCCTTGGACATGAATGCTCCTGTATGCCTTTCCACCCTTTCTACTAGTATTCAGGGTACTTCTGAAGATTCAGAAGAAATCTCCCAAGATCATTGTGGTGGCTGCCTTCTGGTCCAGGCAACCATGGTTCTTCCTTCTTTTGGAAATGTCCAGGGGCAATTACCACATGCGTCCTTGCAGAGTGGATGTACTCACACAAGAACAGGAATATTTGATGCACCCTGATATCAGTCAACTTCATTTTTACTACCTGGATGATAGGGTCTTAATTCATTTAAGGCTTCTGTTTAGTGAGATTGTGCAGCAGGTACTAATGGATACAAGTGCCAGCAACATAGCCAGCACTCATTCAAGGCTAGTTGTTCTCCAATTTTACAATATTCATGTGAATTAGTATTCTATGACCTTTCTTATTCCTCTATCAATGTTTATTTATTATGGATTTTGGATGTTTGCCTATTGATCCTCCTCTTTCAGTGCAGTCTCATGTCAAAATGTTTTTGAATGGGGTTTTACTTAAGAGACTTCCAACAAAACTGGTGGCCTCTACTTGGGATCTTAATTTTGTGTTATAGAAGCTAACACTTGTGCCATTTAAGCCAGCTAACCCAGCTGGCTTGAGGTTCTTAGCATGGAAAGCTGTTTTACTGATTGCTCTGTCCTCTGTAAGAAGAATATCTGAGTTACAAGCTCTTATGGTGAGTCAACCCTCTTTCATTTTTCACAAAGATAGGGTTAATTTGAGAAGTAATCCATATTTAGTTATTGATTGATTGATTTATTGACATTTGATTACTGGGAAAGTCCGACTGGGTATGAACAAATTTCAGTGGAGGCCCAGGGAAAATAACTCTAAAGTATTACAAAGCATTTTAAGAATGAGAATTTTATAGTCTTGAAAAAATATAAAAAACAGCTACAGTTTAAATAATTATACCAAATTAAACATAATATGAAAACATTGGTTAAGGATAGATACAAGTTATATGACAATTATTTAATAGATAGGGAAATTAAAGTTAAGTTTGAATAATACAAACAGGAATTGCAATATGAAGTGAGAGAAAAGCAGGCTTATGGTATATTTAGAGAGAAAGCCAGGGGACAGAAGTTGATAGAAGTAAGGAAGTGAGTGAAGAAGGGTATGAAAAGGTATTTGTTCACATTTAGGGATTTTATGCCTAAAGTGGTATTCGAGTTTTCTTTAAGGCAGTATCTGAGTTTACTTTAAGCCAAACTATCCATCTCCCCATTTTCTTTCTTGAATCTAAAAAATGTGGGAGAAAGGATACTCCATACCTTGGATGTCCACAGACAACTTAGGTACTATCTTGACAGAACTAAATCTTTCAAATCTTCAGATCAAGTGTTAATTTCTTGTGAGGCTAAAAAGATGGGACAATCTGTGTCAGAACAGACTATTTCCAAATGCTTGTCTCACGCTATTACATTTTTGTTATACTTACAATAAATACATCTATTCCTGTCAGGGTCAAGACCCACTCTTCCAGGGCCTTGGTTTCATGTATGGGTTTTTGGAAAAAGTTGGATTCTAGAAGAATTCTAGAACTGCTACTTGGCCCACTATACATACTTTTACAGAGCACGATAAGCTTGATTCCTTTTCTGAGACTAGATCAGGTTTTGCAAGGACTATTCTCCAGGTATTCCTAGATCCATCTCCTTCCATTTCCCAAATGTAGGTAGCTAATCTACCCATACGGCTAAGGCTATTGCAACAGTGATCAATATGATGAACATTGTACAGTTGTGTAAGTAATCTTAGTATAACAGTAAATATTTGAATGGTCACCTCCGCATTTGCCACCCCCCCCCCCCAGTTTTTTTGTGTGTTTTTTTTTTTTATGCCAGGTTGTGGACATTTATTTTTTGTTGTTCCTAGCATTGTCCTTTCAGGGTCAGACTCCCTCTCTCTCTCTCTCTCTCTCTCTCTCTCTCTCGTCAGGAAAGCTCTGAATTGCTTGGCATCCAAACTTGTCTTTTAGTTGGCTTAGCTCAAACTGCCTATCCATTTGGTTACATATAAGTGGCCCTGAAGATTTGGAAGCTGGTTGGCTGTTATATCCTTGGCAGGATATAACCCATATAGCTAAGGTAACTGCTGCAGTGATTATACAAACACCTACTGTTATGGTCCTGGCTTCATGATATATTCCAGACCTCTTTTTTTAGTGACCCTGTGTAACTACCTTCATTTCTCTTTGGAGAATCCTCTCTCAACCAAAGAACCAGGAAACTACATCTTCACTTGGCAGTGGTCCTATTATAGCACTTTATGCTGGTGTTCCCTTTTATTTACCTTGGGAATAACCTGCCTGCCTGCTTCAGCCTCTCTGTTCTTTGCTCAACAGTGTGTTTTCTTAGCTCAACAGCAATGTAGCTATACTTTTTCTATACTATAATTGTCATATAATATGTACAGAATCTTATTTGCAATTTCTGTTGTAATCATCTGTAGTCTGTTTTATTATAAATTGTTTAAATGTCTATATTAGTGTTTACCAAATGGGTAGGTCTGTGGTTGAAAGGGTCCTTGGACTAGTCCACTTGCTTAATTAACAAAGTTTAGTATTAGCGGTAATAATAATAATTATAATTATAATAATAATAATACATTGAAATGTATCTGTTTAGAGTAGGATAGCTTATTAGCTTTTATCCATTATCTCTAAAGCAGTGGCAGATATAATTTCCATTTAAAATCTTTAATAATTTGTTCCTAAATAGGGATAGTTAATCTTGTTTATAATATCCCTAGATAATAACTGGGGCCACTAGAAAATTGTACCAACAATTTTTCCATAATTTTTACAATTTTTATCTTGCTCTCCACACAAAAATCTAGATTTTTAAGTAATTTATGCTACCGTGTGCCACATTCATGAATACCCACAATGGGGCCACTAGAAAATTGTACCAACAATTTTTCCATAATTTTTACAATTTTTATCTTGCTCTCCACACAAAAATCTAGATTTTTAAGTAATTTATGCTACCGTGTGCCAGATTCATGAATACCCACAATAAGTGTACACTGTTATGAGTGACTAGACAACACAGGCATAACTCACACCTTCTTCCTTCTAATTTTAATTTTCCTACTGATTTTCTTGCAGACTTAAAATACAAAGTGCAAACTACTTGTGCACTTAGTATATTCTTTCTAAGTCACTAGAAAGGGCAACCAATGTGGTAGAGATGTTCTTGAATACAGAACATCTACACTTAGTGTAGGCATTAATGAATCAGACCTTGTATTTTATCTGAAAATCTGCAACTATTTGGATATTGAAGTAAATCTAACAAAGGGTAACAGGTGTTTGAAAATGTTACTGTATATGGTAAGGAAAGCCAGGATAAGTCATTTTTCAAGTGATTATTCTGTGCCCCAAGCACATTTCAGAGAATTTCTTCTTGGGTAGATAGCAAATGGTGGGGCATGATGGGACAGAGAGATGTAGGTGGTAATTTGCCTTTTGGGAGTGTAATGAGCTGGAAAATTAAAAAAAATTATAGAGTGCTTTTGTTAGAAACAGTTAGGAAGCAAATGACGATAACTAAACAAGTGATTCTTTTGAGCTGGGACACTCGATCTTAATTGCCTATACTTAGTAAATTAAATGCTATTGGCTTTAAAAAAAGCAGTTAGAAAATGGAAATCAAAGTCTGAACCAAGTGTGATTGAAATAATGAATTTTTTAATGTAGATAAAAGAACTAGAGGTGGGATCATTAGAAAGGGAAGGAGCAAATTAAATAGCAATAAATAGAATTTGTTGGAACAATACATGCAGAATAATGCTCATGAGGAGGAGATATAAGGTAAGGGAAGGCAGGAATTAAGCAATTTATGTAATGGAGTGAATGATAATTGTTAAAAAGAAAACATGTATATCGTATGAATATGAAAAAGGAATTTTATTATGGCTTGTTTTATTTTTATTTTTTACTGTATGTCACTTGTTAAAAATGTCATTTTTAATAAAGATGTTTAAAAAAGTTCAGAGAAAACTAATGGAAAGCAAGGCTAGCTTAGCTTAAAGCAGGCTATACTGTCTCAAATCACTTAATGCATAATGTAAAACAGCAATACAATAGAAATTTGATTTTCCAAACGTCCATCACGTCGATTATTTGAAACATCAGTTATCTGAACCAGCCTTCTAAAGTTTCCATGTAGGAAAAATCATAAAGTCTAAATATGTAAACATTATACATATTCACTTGGGCATGTTTTTTGAGTTGTAGCCAGTTTGTGTGTAAAAAATATTCTTTATTGTCCACTGGAATCACTGAATGGTGGAAAAATGTATTCCTGTGTGCAGAAAAAAAACAAGATTTTAGAATTTTTTTTATCTGGTTCAATTATGTGTTTGATTATCCACACTACCCTAGGTCCCAATCAGTTTGGATAATCAACTGTCTACTGTAGAAAGAAATATATTCATTCTTAAACCTGCAGTCAATAACATTAAACTTTTTGAGGCCTTACTATGTCGAAACAATACAGATCCTATATCCAAGTTCAAAAGAATTGTTTCCTTTGTTATAACCATGTGATCTGATGTTGTTTATTTTTGTCCAGTTCAAAGTATGGAATGTCAGAGTCTTGGATCTGAGAGCCCTGACTCTTCCTTTATCCACAATTCCCTCTTTCTGTCTGATCTACCTCAGATCTTGTTTACAGCCTGGGCGCCAGAACCATAGAACAAGGGGGGAGGGCTGTCCCCCCCCAATTGCAGCAGCAACTTTCCAATTCCAGCTTACATATATGGAAACAAATGGACCCACATAGCTGGGAACGAAAAGCTGTCTACCCGTTTAATTCAGCTTCTGCATGAGCCACACCCGAAAACAGACTGATTAGCTCGATCACACCTTGCAACTTGGCTAGTGAATTTTTTTAACATACAGGCATAACAGCACCAGTTACTAGTAGTGTGCAAACAGTGCGATGCGTATTTGTTAAATAGTGCTGTCACCATCGTTACCTTTAGTAGTACATATGTCTAATGCTGCAATGTACACTCCTATCTGCTGCAGGCTGCAGCTATTTCTAAATTGTAGTCTGTCGGAACTGGTGACCTCCTGTTGTGTAGCAAGACATTTATACAACCAGGAAAATGTTTAAAAATGCTCCAAGTATATTTAAACTTAATTTCACCCCCCCCCCCCACACACACACACATATACACTCATACAATCAAATAGCTTGCATATACCACATCGCTCTCTTTTCAGAACAAATTGTGAAACAAGTCTGGCTATATAAAAGATGCACAAAGGTAAAATGAAGAGCTTAACAGGGAGGGTTTCATCAGAACTATTGTACAGTTGTACACCATGTGTGCCCCTGTGCTCTTTGTCCAAGCAGTTGTCCTTTACTTTCAAGAGCATGTATGCTTTTTGTATAGGGCATGTACAGTAACTTGTGACAGGCACAGACACACCATTTCCACACTGCGTCCACATCTACTAATTTACTGTCTTCTTTGCACATGCACAGGCAGGAATATCAATGGCACTTACTAGCTAGCTTGCTCCCCTTCCCTCGTGTCTGTATCTGAAATCTGAAACATAATTGCAGTGCAGCTGCTTTACTAGAGGACCGATCTGATGATTCCGATACATTATTCTAAAGTAAAGCATCATGTCCCACTGCAAAAACCTTTTGTTTCCTTTTCAGCAACGTGTTTGATTCCATGGTGGCACTTAATTAGTGAGATGAAATGCAACTGCCGCCTAGTTTGGTCCTAGCTCCTATCCAATCTGAGTTCTGCTCACCATAATGACAACTTGATAAACAACCCCCCCCCCCCATACATTTAGTAGCATGGTACAACAACAACAACAACACGTGTGAGCTAATGATCACTGTGTTACCTATGGGTATGCATGACTGTCACTGAACAAGTAATAAATTGTATTGTATAATGTCATTACTATTCCCATATGAAGGTTTAGGTTACTGTGCACTTGTTTGGTCAAATCAATGATTACTGCTGTATGTTAAAAACACCAAACACGCATGCATATTGATTGACTTGACTCTGACTGTGACTGTTTGCTTTTGTTGACTGGATATTCCGCCCGACTGGGTAAACATGCTGCCAAGAGACTAGACCAGGTTCCAAACTTCCAACTTCCAAGAAAAAAAAAAAGGTTCCAAGATGTCTCAAGATTGTACGAGCACAAGACTAAAACAAGAGAAGGGTCAGGAGCAAAGTGATGAAAGGGTCATGGGGGTGAAGTGAACATCACACCACATGTCTACATTTTTTTATTTTAATTTAAATTTATTTTCTTTATTAGAATCGGATTAAGATCTGATAGCTCACACTGTTGTGCTCTGTCTGCCTCTGCTGCTGGCTGTGTGAGGGGGTTCTACTTCAAATTCAGGGGACTAGGCATAATGCACTAAGAGCAAGTGCATTGGTCTGCCCCCCCCGCTTCAACGTGACTAACTCAGTCTGGCCAGGGTTCACTGGCAGGTCACAGGTGTAAATTTCCAGATCCCAGTTAAAGCTGTTGTTGTGTTCTTTCTGTGACCTTACAAATAATCCAGACCTCCTTTCCCTCCAATCAATTGAGAGTGACTGAGTGAGTGAACTGAATAATTCTGAATTTTGTTGTTTCTTTCTAATTTGTGCTTGTTGTGCCTTGTGTACTATATGTAGACAAAGTAAGTAAGGGATCCGTAGGGGAAAGTATTAATTTTGATGTAATTTTGATTTTACTTATACTGGGTAATTGCAGTGGTGGCTGGTGACTTCAAATCAAAGGGGGGCTGCAGGAGACAGCTGAATGGGTGGGGTCAAGGGGAGGGGTGTGGCCAACTAGAAAGGGGAGGGGCTATGCTCAAAACCACAAAAACTAATTTTAATTAAATACGCTGCCCTGGGTGGCAAGCCATCATTATGAGAGGCCAATCAAGACAAAAATAAGTGTAGAAGAATAAAAATATTTCAATGCATTGGCTGCATGACAGCTTACCTATTATCTAGATGGAAACAAAAGGTTGTGAGGCATGAAAAAATAAATTACTTTTTAAATACATTACTGGAATGGCAGTCAAAATCAAGTATAAGAAAAAACAGAAGCACTCAACTCAAACCACTTCTCCTTGCACTGCAGTTCTAATTATAATTTATATTCAGCTTTATTAAAGTACCAAGTAACATGCTGAAAGTAGAAATCTCTGTGATGCCCCCACTTGTAAAAATGTTTCTTATCCAAAAAAGACCTGCTGCCTGACAACTATCTACTTGTTTCATGGGGAAAACATGATCAAAGTAAAAAATGAAAAGCAAAAAAGAAACAAGCTCAAGATACATTGCTTAAAGGATTACTGTACAGGTTATGGACCACACATGATTGGCATTCTGTTTAATTTATGGGTAAAGTCTGTAGAGATGACTGGAAGTCTCCAACAAGTGTAATGAGCTTTTTAAAATAATGGAATCCTGTCCTTTAATACCCAAGGCTTATACATTATCTAGTCAAGTATTCTCTGCATGGCAACAACAGAAAGGCTTTCAATGTTGGCAATTCTTTAACAGTATGCTTATCAAAGCTTACTTGCATCTTACGATCTCAGACAAGCTTACCTTATGGTCATTAAAGCATTGCTACTTAAACACAAAGCAACAGGCACTTTGAGTAATAAGCATAAATCTGAGTAATATGACAGAAACCAGACCGTTCTGCAAAATCAAGGACAGATGAAAAGCCACTGTAGTACTTGTGTCTACATTGGATGGGGGGGGGCACAGTGCACATTTACACTGCATAACTACTCCTTGCTTTGCTTGGACACATCCAGAGTCACTACATGGGGGAGTGGGGTGCAACAAGTATGTCACAATTTGAAATGTCTCTGGCTGACTGTGATGGCCCTGACACATTTGTCATACCTCTCAACCTCAGAGCAAGAAATCTGAACAAAGCCATACACAGAAGTGGGACAAAGGCCCAAAAATAAGGACAATTTTTAAATATTGCTCTAATAAACTTAGAAAGATAATAGAATAGGTCTTGCATTAGTATGAATTTTCTGAAGGGTATAAAATCTAAAACTCAAATGTCTGTCATTTTCTAACTTCAGTCTTTAGTGATTTGTCACTAATTTGCCAAAAAACACAATTTTATGAAATATTGACCAAAAATGTGATGCAAAAATATAAAATAGCCACACAATACAGCTGGGAACCTATCAAAGAAGGGACACTTTAATATTAGTACTGCTAACTTGATCATAGGTTCATAGGTTCATAGGTTCATACTAGGCTATCTGCCCGAGGGCATTTATAAGCCTAGCCCATAGTTTTTGTGGCTTACGCCACCCCTTTAGTTTGGAGAAACTATGCCCATTATTTTGCTGTGCCTCTGTCGAGCAGTGACACTGAGGTAACCCCTGGGGTGTATCTGCGATCTCCCATCCATTGGTCAAGATTCCTCTTGAACAAGGCCAGCGAGGTGCTCTGCCTCACATAAACCGGGATTTTGTTCCACAGCATAGGGAGTCTTTGGGTGATGAATCTATCCCTCCAGCACGTCCTATTAATAACTGTGTCGAGGTTTAAGTCTCCCGCCCTTGTGGCTCTGAGGGCTCTAGATTTTTTGAGATGAAGCATGTTCATCAAATCTGGGTTTGACATGGCCTTGTATGTCAGGCATAGGTCACCTCTGAGCAAGCGGTAGGCAACTGAATATAACTGGAATTCTTTCAGTCGGGCAGCATAAGACAGATTTTTGAGACCCTTTATCCTTTTGGTGAGGAACTTTTGTGGCCTCTCCAGCTGCTGCAAGTGTCGGGTCAGATACATTCCGAATGGGGCATTGTACTCGATCATTGGTCTGATGAGTGATGAGTATAGGGAGACTATGACTTCCCTTGATCTAGATGTGAATCCCTTCATGATAAGGTGGGCAATGTAGAAGGTCTTCCTAACTACTTTAGCAATATGAGTGTCGAATGAAAGGCTACTGTCAACCTGGGTTCCCAGGTCCCTAATAACTTCTTCTGTGTTCAGGGGATTTCCACCTATATGGTAGCTAGGGGTAACCTTATTTTTCCCGAAGGGTATGACTATGCATTTCTTGGCATTTAACTTAAGGCCATGGCTCTGGCACCAGTTATCCATTTCTGTGAGACCCTTCTGAAGGATATCTGTGTCGGATGTGTTTTCAACTACGGCACCCAGTTTGCAGTCATCTGCAAACTTTGTCAGCCATAACCCTCCTGTGTTTGCTTGTACTTCAGAAAAGTAGATGCCAAACAAGAGTGGGCCCAGGACTGAGCCCTGTGGGACACCACTTGTGACAGGCTTTGAGTCTGACATGGCGCCAGCAACTCTGACCCTGTGGGTTCTGTCACTCAGCCAGTTTGCAACCCATCTTGTAATGTATGGGTTTACATTTAAGTTGATGAGTTTTTCAATGATACCCGAGTGAGGTATTGTATCAAAAGCCTTCGCCAGGTCTAGGTAGGCTGTATGGACTGCCTTTCCCTCGTCAATGGCCTTGGTGACTTTCGAAAAAGTCAACCAAGTTTAAAAGGCATGATCTGCCTTTGACAAAGCCAAACTGGGTTGGATCCAAAGTCTGCAAATTCCCTATGTCTTTATTTATGAGATCCATTATGATCCTCTCCATGGCTTTGCAGATAAGGCTTGTCAAGCTAATGGGACGGTAATTTCCAGGGTCGGTGGAGGCACCGCCTTTGTGGAGTGGGACCACAGTCGCTGTGCGCCACTCCCTGGGTACGTATCCGGAGGTGAGACTAAGATTAAACAGCTGTCCTAACTGTGGGTTTGGAGCACACAGCCGGGGACACCATCGGGTCCCATGGATGCTGTGTTTTTTGCCTTGGAGAGAGCAGTTCTCACCTGGGCGTTAGAGATGTTTGGGGGGCTACAATCATTTGGTATAGATATCTCTCCTTTAGGGGAGGCGAGAAGTTTGCACTGAACCTGTCAGCCAGTATGTTGGCAATGTCTGTAGGATCAGTAATCTTCACATCATTTTGAACTAATTCTGAGCATATCTGGGAGTTTCCTCCTAGGTTTCTGACATAGCTAAAGAATGCCTTATGGTTGTCTTTAGAGTCCTTAGCTATTTTTTTCTCAAAATTAGCTTTGGATGATTTTATGAGAGCTCTTAGCTTTTTACTTATAGTGATCAGCGGTGTCTTACCTTTTAAGGATTTTGCTCTATCTTGTAGTAGCTTTCTCCTTTTGTTGTAGAGTTTGTTTATGGCTGGGGTCCACCAGACTGCCGGCTTGCCTTTGGTACAAAGAGTCTTTGTTTTGCTTGGGATTGCCTGATCCATGCAGCCCTGCAGGTGCTGGTAGAAGGCATTTGTAAGTGATTCAGCGGTTTGAGTAATGTTAACCGCCGGCTCAGGGGCCTTAAAGGAGACCACACTAGTCTTTAGAAGTGTGAAGTCAGCTTTCGAGAAGTTCTTTACTGTGGTCTTTTTCATTTCGGGTGGGGGCGGGATGAGGACCTCCAGCGAGATTAGTTTGTGATCAGATCTCACCAGTGAGGGGTATACTTCTGGCGTTGAACATTGTGCTCCCATGTTCGTGATGATGAGATCAAGTATGTTCTCTCCTCTTGTGGGGATGGTGACTAGTTGTTCCATGGCATTTGAGTTTATGAATTCCAGGAACTTTTGGGCTAGAGTGTTTGGGCTTGAGTAGTGTTCCCAGTCTATATTAGGGTAGTTGAAGTCACCTAGTATGATGGTGTTCGGAGATACATTTATCCCCTCCAGTGTTTTCAGGAAGGCCATATGAGGTTCCTGAGTTTGCGAGGGTGGCCTGTAACATGCTACAAATTGCAGAGCAGTCTTGCCTATGGTTAATTGCACCTGGATGGTTTCCGATGCATCGTGCGATGCCACCAATCTTGAGGTGTGGGTGTCCTTGATGAATATGGATACCCCTCCTCCTTTCTTGGTATTGTCCGGGTTTTGGGGCGGAGCATGATATGAGGTAAAACCTGATAGTGCTGGGGTGCTCTCAGGAGCCTTGAACCAGGTTTCTGTCACAGCACAGACATCGATGTTCTCCATACTGAGAAGGGCCTCGAGTGCGTGCATCTTGAGGTTGAGACTTCTGGCATTGAGCAGCATTACCCTTAGTTTTTTTCTTTGTTTTGTTCTAGGGTGGTAGGTTTAGAATTTGAGCCTTGCCTAAAAAGGCACTATGGGGGTGGCAAGAGCCTTTGCCAAAATCCGGAATCCCAGGGTGACAAGTGCAAGCCGTCCCTTGCGAAGCAGCGTGGCTTGTCCAGCATGTCATCCCAGGCAGACAGACATTGGATCCCCTTTGAATGACACCAGAGTTTAAGCCAATTGTTAAAGCTGATCATCTTATCTCTGTATTGTGGCATCATTCTTGGTGAAGGTAGGATACTGCTCAAGGTCAGGGTCATACCTGCTTGGGCTACATAATCAGAGAGCTCCTCTATGTCTCTTTTCATGTAGTCCAAGGAGGTACGTCTCAGGTCGTTAACACCAGCGTGGACAATGATTGAGTCGTACTTGTACCTGCTGTTGAGAGACCTGAGTGCATGCGTTATGTGGCGGATTCTAGCACCCGACAGGCAGCTTACTGTGACCTTCTTCTTACTCAGTCTGGTGAGTGGGACGTCAGTGTGTCTGACTATGGAGTCACCAATGACTAGTGTGTCTGGCATTGTGTTTGGCCTTGAGGGCTGTGACTGCTTGACACTCTGACTGTGTGGTCTATGTGTTGCAGGTGTTGTGTTCTGAGGTGGTAGTTGTATGGGTGTCTGCTTTGGTGGCCTCTGCTGTTTTGGTAGATTTTTGATCAGAGCCTCCGAGTATGTCTTTGTGTGTTTATGTGTATGATTTGAGGTTGTGATGGTATTATGTGAGACTGGGTCTATGGTGTGTGTGGTTACCTTCTCCTCCTGTCTGGTCTTGCCAGTCCTATGTTGAGAGAGCTCAGTCTCCAGCTTGGCCGTATAGTTGCATCTCTCGCATGTATTTGTGTTTTGTGGGAGGAGGAGAGGGTTGTCTGTGTACATGAGGCAATTGTAACATTGCCTCAATATTCCCAGGTTCACCAGCTGAGCAGGAGAGGACATTAGCAACTGATCCCTCGACATGCTAGAAGGAATAGACAGAAAAACTTTAAAAAAAGGTTCTGGGGATGTGGGTGACCGAGAAATGGGGTTTGCTTTTTTGGGGTACTTTCTATAACAAGAGTGCTGTATTGAGGTGATAAGTACTGTAGGAGCAAGTGCTTAGCTATATAGATAGAGAATAGTCTACTTGGGAGTCAAGTAGAGATAATTTATAGTTGTAGGATACACTAAATAGAACAGTAGTATACTTTGAGGAAGGTAGTTTTAAGGGAAAATTTGAAGAGTGGACTTTAGGTAGCCCTAATAGTTTAAATCTGCTTAACCGGCGCTGCCCTAGTGTGCAACGGTAGCAGCTCCGCGCTAAATCACGCTAAAGCGTGCTAACGCATGCTTTATAGCAGGGGGCTGGAAAAAACAGGAAATTACCCAAAATGGCCAACAAATTACTAGTTGCTGCTTCTAACCACTCCTCTGAGGACAAACAAGCAGCTCAGTACTCCCCACTCCCACTGGTGAGTAAAGAAACTACCTCTGGCCACACAAGAAAATGGAGGAACACAGAAACCAAATACAAAGCCCAGGGATCAGCAAAATCTGATCACTGGAACAACTAGCTAGGAAAGTTTAGGAAAGGAGAAATATTTTTTGTTTTTTGTTTTTGCAAACAGACAGGAAAAATGCAGTAAATGCTTTGTTTTTGACTAAATTGCTATCAGAGGCTGGTACACTTGAGTGTATTAGCCTGTTTGTTACTTTTAAGCAATACATTAGCCCACAAGTGCAATCAACAATATAAGCTCACAAAAACAGGAAAATAAGGTAATAAAACAGTAATATAGGCACAAACAGTAGTCGAAAAGCTCAAAAGATCGAAAATGCAAACTAAAAGTTTAAAAATACTTATGATCAAGAAAGTTGCTTTTTCTGCTCTCTGCTGGCTTAGGAACTCTGCAGGGGACCACGAGGAGCTATGCCAAGTTCTCTAATGCCAGAAAAGCCCGCCAAAGCGTGCTTTATAGCAGGGGGCTGGAAAAAACAGGAAATGACCCAAAATGGCCAACGAATTACCAGTTGCTGCTTCTAACCACTCCTCTGAGGACAAACAAGCAGCTCAGTACTCCCCACTCCCACTGGTGAGTAAAGAAACTACCTCTGGCCACACAAGAAAATGGAGGAACACAGAAACCAAATACAAAGCCCAGGGATCAGCAAAATCTGATCACTGGAACAACTAGCTAGGAAAGTTTAGGAAAGGAGAAATATTTTTTTGTTTTTTTTGTTTTTTTTGCAAACAGACAGGAAAAAATGCAGTAAATGCTTTGTTTTCGACTAAATTGCTATCAAAGGCTGGTACACAGCTGACAAAATAAAAGAATCTACATGCATTTCAAGTAATCTATAACTTTAATTATTACAGTTATTTCTTAATTGTAAACCCTCCATGTTTTCTTCCAAAACTGCTATTTTGCGGAGGGATTATTAGGGGTAAGAGCAACATTTTGAGCCAAAATCGGGGACAGTTGAGAGGGTGGCTATGCCTAATTATATAAAATAATTTATTTGCATGTACCTCTCAACCTGTTAATGCAGTAAATCTGAACAAGGCCAAATATATTGGGGGAACATATAAACAGTACAAAAAATTGCTCTTGTATAAATTGAGACAGTTGATAGAACAACTCTTACTTTAACATGCATTTTTCTGAAGGTTATGAAGTCTGAAACTCAGTGTATCATTATTTAGTGACTTAATTCCTAAATGATTTGCCAGAAAACTACACATTTTATGAAGAACAAACCAAAAATAAGAAGCAAAAATCTATTCATTCTTTGAAAGTCTGGACAGTTGGGAGGTATAGTTCAGCTGGGCCTGTCTGAGTTTGTTGCCCTTCCCCCCTGACAAAATCATGGTTGAATGGAGCTTCTGCAGCCATTCCAATGAACCATTACTTGGCTATATCACTCAATTTACCATAAACACTAATGTGCATACTGCTTTACTTCTATGATAAGTTGGACTTCATTTGAAAGTTTTATTTTGTATTTTACAGCACAAACACTAACTCATCTGCTAAACAAAGCAATGTAGTCTCAAAATGAAAACTTAGCATTAAAACTTTTCTGCCCTTGAAACTCACATTCATTGAAACAGCATTGAAACCCACATTCAAAGAAAATACATTTTGCCAGTGGCAGATAAAGATTAATTTTGGGCTGTTTTCAAATCATAGACCCCTTGCATATGAAACATACATGTGCTCTTTGATGCACCTTCCTCATTGTACTAAATTATACTCCTTGTACAATACAGTACAGTTGTTACAGGGCATTTTAAATTTGCTTTGAACATTTTTCCAGTAAGCAATGAAACAAAACCCATGCACCCATAATGGCAAAACTGTCCAGTTCAGAACATTTATCATAAAAGTCTACTCAGACTTCCACAGTCCACCATTATTAGTAAATATGCACAGTTCTACAGTACACCATTATTAGTAAATATGCACAATTCTACAGTCCATTATCAGTAAATATGCACAATTCTACAGTCCATTATCAGCAAATATGCACAATCTCCGAAGTAAAAGTCATCTAAATAATTCCACATTAAAGAAATCTGTAACTAATGAAGAGGTTGCTGCTAGCAAATACCTTTATATTTCATGGTTTTGTCGAAAAATAAAGTGTCTGTTGCCCCTCAGGAATAAATTGCCTATATTACATTAAAAAATGATAAGCTAGTAATATTGCAAGAGGAAATGGATCCCAAACTGATAACAGACTCATAGTTAGTATCTTCACCAAGGAGAACATTCTCAGTACGGCAGCATCCACCCCTTGTGGGAGTAGAACCCACAGCCTTTTGCATCAAAAGCAAGTACACAACCTGTTGTGCTATTAACAAGGCAAACTAGCTTCCCTTAAGCAGCACTAAACTTCTGTTCCCCTGCAGCTCTCAGCTCCTTGTAAAATCTAGTCAATACTCAACTGCATCTCAACTTCGCAGCACAAGAAAACTGGAAAAAGCCAAAATGTACTGGGGGGGGGGTCAAAAGCCCAAAAACCAGGGACACATTAAACATTGCTTGTATAATCATGGAAAGTTGCTAGAATAAAATGCTGTGTTACCACCATACATTTTACTGCCAAGGTCCCTGAGCAAAACAGTCAGAGCAACATACCCCTATGCCAAATCAGCTGCTTTGTAAAAGAGAGATAGACTGAAACTTAAATGGCTATCATTTAGTGAATTCAGTTCTCACCATAGCTGTCAACCTCTTAGTACAAAACACCTGGACAAACCTAGTAATGAGGGAATACAGCCCTCAAACATATTCAGTGAATTCAGTTCTTGCCATAGCTGTCAACCTTAGCACAAAAAACCTGGACGAAGCCAATAATGGGGGAATACGGTCCCAAAAATAGGGACAAATTTCAAATATTCATCTTATAAACTTAGAAAATTGCTAGAATAAAAGGTTGTGTTACGGTTGTGTTACTATGTATTTTCTGAAGAACATGAAGTCTGAAATTCAAATGCCTGTCAATTTTACTGCTGACAGAACAAAAACAATTTTCAGCAGAGACCCAGGGATTAATACTGCAGGCACGTCTTTGTAAAATGACAGGGCTCCAGAGCAAATCCACACAAACACAGGGAGAAGATGCAGACTCCACACAGAAGACACCCCAGCCAAGAATCAAACCAGAAAACCTATAGCGGTGAGGCAACAATACTACCACTGCACCATCAAATATGCAAGGGTTAAACATTCAGAAACCTGAAGTCTGAAATTCAAATGCCTGTCAATTTTATTTAACATTTGTTAATCAGGACAGTCTGACTTGGAACAAAAAAAAAATTTCAGCAGAGGCCCAGGAAGAAATAATGCAGACATGTCTTTGTAACATGGGAGGACACAAAAGCAAACCCACACAAACACAGGGAGAAAATACAGACCCCACAAAGAAGGTACCCCAGCCAAGTATTGAACCCAAGAACCCACCTGTGAGGCAACAATGCTACCACTGCACCATCAAATATCAAGCATTGCAACATTTACAAACCACAGATATTATGAGGAACAGATCAGATCAAATATGAGGCAAAAATCTGCAATTTTTTTACAAATAGTGGCGGGTAGGGAATTCAGGTCTTTAACACCTGCATACAAAGTACAGGGTTCAAGCCTGATGTATTCCCTACTACACACGCACACACCTGTAGGTCTATATTGACTACAAAAAAACAGCTGTTGCAATCCCATTGGTGGATTGCTGTTGAAACTCTTGCCATTGCCTCTTTTTTATTCATGGATCTGATGGAAAATGCACTGAACATTTCTGTTTGAGTGCTTCTGATTTGTGGAGAGCAATAGGTGGAACTTGCTGTCAGTCTTTCTCTAAAAAAAGTATCTAAATGACCATCTTTAGAGGGAGTTTCTCTAGCTTGACCTCTAGAGATGTTGCAGTCACATCAGATTTGCTTGAACCATGGTTTTGATTTAAAGATTTTTGATAAATAAGAACACTCTTTTTCCAATACAATACCCCTCATTATCTCTATCGAGTTTCTTCACATCCTTTCCATTAATAGTCTGTCCCTTCTTACTGAGCACATCAATGTTAGTGTTATACTGATGAACAGATGCCTTAATTATTTTTCTGTATTTTATCAATTAGAGATTGAATATCTTTATTCAAGTTATAAAGCATTTTGCTTTGTTTCATTAGCAGCTCCTTTAGTTCAAAACTCTTTCTTTCAAATTAAACTACAGATCTAAACCATATTACGGACTTTTATTTAAAGAGCTTTTTCCACAGACCCTTTATCTAGGCATCAAAGTCCAAACAACAGCCAACAGTCTTGCCCAATTTAGTACCTTGGTCCACATAAAGACGAAACAGATCATCCAGTACTTCTAAACATTTTTAAAGTTTACAAAATGAGCCTCCCTTGTTTGTGCTCATAGAAACAGCATGGGAACCAGGCAAACACCCATCAAAATGTTCAAATGAACCTGGTAGAGTAGCAAAAAGCACCGCATCCTCACCTCCTGTGTCAACAATTGAGACAATTCATCCAATGACTTCTCTTCAGAAGAGGTGAAACCAGGTTGCAGCGTTTACACAAAATTGTTCAAATTCTATAGTGGCAGACAGAGCTCATCAGGAATGTCAAACTTTAAAAGTAGCATAAAAAAAAAACTCACTTCACTGCTCTACTGTCTACAGAAATCGGATACATACATCCAGTTTTCTTTACTTCTGAATGAAATTAATGAATCCTTTGCCTCTGCTCTGCTGCAGTTGGTAGGGTAGATTCAGTGTTCACTGTCTGTCACAGAACTCCACTAGCCTCGGATGCCTCCTCCTGAGTGTTATCCTCGCTCACTGTGTAATTTTTAAATAGTAGTCCAATGTGCCAAAAAACAAAAAAAAATGTTTTCAATCAAACTAAAAAAAAAAAACTGAAAAAAAGGTCACAATGATAATCATGTCCAGTAGCTAGCCGAAAACTGACTGACTGATTCTCGCTCTTTTCCCAGCACATAAAGCCCGGGAAGAGAGCGACAACCAATCAGCAGCATTTGCCCAGCAAGCACGTCATGACGTGTCTGCGGACATCGCAGTCCGAGCCCCTTCCATGTCTATGCGGTTTGTGTCTCAACCGCATAGACTTCTGGGGAGTTCTGGGCATCAAATGATGCCTTCCTTGCTCCTCCGGGCTGCAATGTAAACATTGCAGCAAGAATTTAAAAAAAAAAAAAAAAAAAACGCTGTTGCGATAGAAGCGCGCAATGCGCATGCTCGTAATTTCGAGTCGCAGACTCGAAATTTAAAGTATAAAAAAACAGATTTCA